>NW_008751752.1:482628-488138 GCF_000715545.1 Opisthorchis viverrini | reverse complement strand
AGCATATCGTCGAAGGCTCTGCCAGATCTTGCCGCGGCTCTCGTTTTCAACCGGTCTATGCGGAGCTCGAATGCTTGATTCTGGTTGGCCAAAATGCTAACCAATCAAAGCACATCCTCACACACTCGTGTTAGACCAGAGTAACGGTTCCCAAAAGATTACAAACCATGCCTCTTTCTCGGTATATAGTATGGGATCACTCCGCTTGTGACAGTTTTCGCAAACAGTACGAAGTTTATTGGAGTGGGCTTATGGTGACCATTCATGAAACTTGAGTTCCCATCATCAATTTGATCGTGTTTTACAAGCAAAGTTCATTGCGAGTTTGTGTGTACTTTGCGAGAGATGTCATTTAACTTTGCTCAACTAATAGTAAGCGTTCAGTTCGGTGTCCATTCTTCAACCTGCCTACATTTCCGTGGTTTGTTGACTCCCAACTACTTTCCAAACTTCAAAGGTCTCATTTCAGACTTCCGTTTACCGTCCATAATCTCCCGGCGTCGTTTTGATAGAGTTAGTGGATATTTACTTTCTCTTCCGTAGCATCCCCACTAATCCAAACACACTGTAATACAGATCATGGATGAACTAGTCAAGGAAAACTTTATCACATCGGAACCAATTTGACATCACGTTGATTCATCCGGACACTAATACCGCTCAAAGTGAGATACTGCGCCACGGAGGCGTAAACTGTAGACTTACGATCAAGGGGACAAAGTGTCGCTGCGTGAGAAGATCGTCAAGGCCCACAGGCAATCTGTCGTGTTCTTAGGGCCTAAATTACTTTCAGGCCATGAAGCATCTTGTGGAAATGGTTTTCTGACCCAAACGGTTACTTTTTTCTCTGGCCTTCCCACTCTCATCACTTGATTGGTTGTTATGATTCTGTGGGCATACGCTGAGCAGGCTCGTCAAACGGTGACGGACCCAGAATTTTGCGAATAGTTTTTAATATCTTGTTCAGTAGACATCTTGGCAACGCAAGTGTTCGGGCTCGAAAACCTCCTGAGGTCCCGTGTACGCAGCCTGTGACTGTGGCCGATTTGACTGTGATCGCGTGCTCATAAGTTGAAATCTGTCCGTTTTGTGCGGGCCATACTTTTCTCCGGAAAACTCCACTTATTAGCTCCGAGCAGGATACAGGTTATCTTATAGAGCCCTGCCAAATTAGTATGCAAAGGAGCGTAGTTGGTGAATTCGTCCAATTCAGGTCCAAGGAGAAAACAAATTTGTGGAAACCCCTGCACTACACTTACTTGGTGAGCCCCTAGATGGGTAAAACTTGTCATGAACTTTCGAAGAGTTTGTGAGTAGTATATTACGTCCAGGCGATCTTACAATGCACGTCCTAGCTGCATACTTAACTGGAATAGCAGGTGAGTTCAAGTAAGTAGTGAACGATGCTAACAGAAATGACCAAATTAGTAAGTACGAATGTCAATCAGACGTCAGGCGAGTTCGGCTAACGGTCAACACAACTGGAACTGTTGTCTTGAAATCTGGGCCTCCCGTCCCAGCGATCCTTTGAAATCCTTAGAAGGAACGATGTTATCTCACAACAGGTCGTTGAATCAGATAGCTGCTGTGACTGTTTGCGGATAGTGTCTGTTCAGTACTCGAAATATCCTGAATTTTACGTTCACTCTGTGCACTTTTTCGAGGGGCATATGAATATTAGTGAACTAATTCACTAGGACCATAAATTGAAGGACCTTTCCCTTCACTGACAGACATCCGTTGTGGGTGAGGTTCCTGGATGGTCCGGTGAGGGAACTCAGCCCGCTTCTGCCACTGGGGAGTTCGGTCCCACTTCCGGCGCGACGTCTTCCACAGCTGGACCAGTTCCTTTGCTCGATGCTCAGACCATCCCCCCAGTGCCTCTGTATGTTCTGTTAGCAATCGATTCTTTGCAAACGAACCAATTTGTCGCGGAAAATGAAGGTGGGAAACGCAGCACAGTCTTTGGTAAGTCGATATTTTTTCATCGTGTTTGCCGTAAGTTGGCGGTTTTTAACCTTCCGTTTTTCAAAATCGTTCGTTTTATTCCGATTTTCAGATCCCTTGGATGACAGCGATGTACTGACGCTCACAGACGAGTCAGAATTGTTCAAAATTCATGCAAGTTGACGATGCACTCTGTTTTCCCTTGCCCTGTTTCGTTGTCGTTATCCAACCCATGTTATGCACCAGCCGTCGGATAATAATTCCTGACGATGGATTGGCATTTCTTAAGAGTCTGTCGATGGTGAGAAAGGCCTCTAGGTTTGGACTCGTCGGATGTGATCCATTTAGACCGTGTGAAACCGGCAAATGAGGACTTTATAGAAGGAGCCGGGTGACGGGATTCTCAGCTCCTTACAAAAGGAGACGTGAATTTTTCGCGTAACATCAAAGCTGTAGTACAAACTGCCTATGGGTCTAGTCGTTGCATCTACAGCAGCAACACTCCTTGTTCCTCATCCAGTCCATAGCAGTGTACCATGTGTGTGATTACTTTCCTCGATGACCCAGTAGCACTGTTTCGATTCCGCTTTGTATTCTTGTTGCGGCTCTTTGTGTAAATGTTCGGAACCCTTATCTCGAAGTTCCGCACCATGCCGCCCACCCCCCTATTCGCTATCGCGGTCCCCGTGAATCCTACAAATGACAGCGTAGACTTCCTAAAGAATACCACGACCGAATGATTTCATCTGGTTATCCATGCTAGAAGGGTTTTATGGTGATCCTCCTTATACAGAGGAAGTCAACTCTTTTCTAGGTGAGTGTATCGTGGCAGAATTGCCTACAGATACGAATCCCGCAATCACCTGGGACCATCGAAAAGTGTCCAACGGGTTTCAAGCGCCTGGAATTCCTTCGTAGGCTTTCGACCCAACCGAGACAGCACTCAGGTCATAGTTCGAAGTGTTGCGCAAACCGGTCACATAGCTCAAGCGTGAACACCTTTTCAGGAGTGATGAGTGCGCTGGTGGAACGGAGGTAAAACACCCGCTTCGAATGCGCGCCGGGTTCAGATCTCGGCACCGTCACTGACACGCGCATGAGCTCTGGTACGAGCAAAACTCGGGTCTAGTACCTACACTTCTAAGTGTGCGCTAACCGGCTACGCCAGGGGAGCAGGACTGTTCAAACAAGAGTGAAGTGAATACGAGTGCCCATCCGGTCCCATGGGGTAGGGCTCGTTTGACGGTGACGGTTGTGAACAGTCATTTGAGCAGGGTAGTCATTTTTTTTTTAATTACTGTCATCGGTGACATTAAGCGACACCGAAAGAGGCTTACGCTGCTTTCAGACAGTTTCGTAGGCTGAGGTTAGTGGGGGTGAAATTTTTTCAGAAAAAATCGCGGCAAACAACAAACAAAAGTATAGCATTGTGAGTAGTATATAATTTACCTTAACATTCAATCAAGTTCACACATCTTTCGACTCAGATGCCGGTGAACCCCTCTCATCGCTGAAATAATATAAAAGATTTTTTTATGGTTTACCAATCTCTTTACGTAGATCATGCGGGACTTGTTAACTGAGTATCTGGGTTCAATTAGAACATGAGGTTGACGGAAACTCGGGGACTGCGCCTACTTGATGAGCCCGAAACAGAAGGGCGAAACCGGTCGTGGGCTGTCGAAGAGTTTTCAGCAACCTTGTGAGTAGTTTCCTTCATGAAAAAGAGTATCTCTTAGCCTGTATCCAAGCCTAGACAGGAGAAGTCTAGATGTAGAGAACGGGTTCGAACCACGAACTTTCCGGTCAGTAAATTCGTGCTCTAACCATTGAGCCATCTGGCCCACCTCCGTTTCAACCCAATGTTGCGTGATGACATAAACGATTGTTGTTCGGTTTGGGCATCCAATTAGCCCGAATTCACTGCGTCAACCTGTTTGATTCCAGTGACCTCACGGTCTGAGTTACGTTGATATCGGATACTTCCCACTCGCGATTGTTTCCTCTAGTATTATCAATGAATCGACTCCTATGAAGCCATGATTGCACAGCTGCTTCCTTATTGCGCTCTGTCTACTACGGTTGAAAAGGATACTTTTGCAACGACAGTCATGTGTGTACGACTGCTATTGCTCCGTGCATCCTAGTGTGTGTGCAGTGCGTTCTGCCATCAACATCACCATGTGATTGCACAACATGTGTTCCACAACTCGTAGATACCGTTGTATGGCACCTTTCTCGACAACCTTCCTAATGAATTCACCAACTTGACTTAGTGGACGTTTAATGAAATTATCATGAGACTGGTGTTTCGAAGGTATGGGGCTCCAGAACACCTTTTGTGAATGATGAAACGAAGGGAATCTTCAGGAATCGAAACTGTGTAAGCAAATCAAAGCGAGTCATCCATATACTTACATTCGTTCACTCGTTTTTGTGTATGCATAGGACGATGCCGATGAGGCGACTGATCTCACCTCACCCTCGCCCACTTCGAAATTCCGCGCTGATCGATTTCGCGCCGGGAGGCAGTCCAAGGATGGACGGATGTCCGCCTATGGTGGCATGAGTATGTGGTCGCTAAAGCCATCTTCGTTGGCTGCCATGTGTCAGTTCCGACCAGAAGACGCACAGCTACTTGCGGAACAGTAAGTTCGTGTAAATCGCTTTTTGCTGTAGCTGTGAATTCGTTCACTGACCAGACTCGCAGTCATCGTCTACGGCAAAATTGATGTGAGAATGCTGCTATCTAATTTCCTTACAACCTTGCTCACAACTCTTGCTTCGAACCAGTTGTTCTCTTACTGGCTAAGATGCATAGTGTGTGAGTTTTCCGATCGTTCCACTCAAATTAGTTTTGGTTCTGGCGATGTGTTCGCAAAAAAATGTATGTAGGCCGGAAAAACCAAACTATGAAATCTTACATATTCGTCCCATATATATTGTTTGCACCGTCTGCTTATGGTTTATGCAATTCTGAAGTCATATTTCTAACCCCGTATTTTTTTTTAAAAAATAAGCCCCGCCCACCTGGACAAGAAAAGCATTGGGAGTAGTCTTTGGCCACATAGGTGTTAACTGGAAGAAATCCACGTTTACTTTAATGATGGTTTACTTCTGTCCTGGTTCCACTAATATTCGGTTCATCATTTCTTGAAATCAGTAGATAGTGCCTTCAAATCTCACCTGACGACTGACGAATAATGCGTCGAGGGAGCAAGGGAATAATTTTGAAGCGGAACTTTGACTGAATGTTCCTCGTTGTAGGAGCAATAATACTCCAGTAGTGTCCATATTTTTTATGCGTTTTGCTAGGTTAACCGGAAGCCTTCGTTTCCTGTTTTCTTGCCACCCGTAATCTTCATTCAGAAGTGCGTTTTCTACGTTCTGTATGGCAAATTGTCAAAATGAATGGTCTGTTCTCGGAGAGCCCCTTCTTGGGACGATCAGTGCATCATTTGCAGATTCATGTTGCGACTGCATTTCGACACAAAGCACTTGGTTTATGTTTTCTCTATGCCGGCTGATAAACTGAACTTTTAGGTATTCACGAGAGACTCAAC
>NW_008751752.1:469992-482352 GCF_000715545.1 Opisthorchis viverrini | reverse complement strand
GCAACTGAGTGTATTTCTCGAAAACAGTCCAATTTGGGTTCAAGTAGAACATAAGGTTGACGGAAACTCGGGGGCTGCGCCTACCTGATGAGCCCGAAACAGAAGGCCGAAACCGGTCGTGGGCTGTCGAAGAGTTTTCAGCAACCTTGTGAGTAGTTTCCTTTATGAACTTTTAGATATTCACGTTCTCAGTTTTGATCATTGATGATCGTTCGGTTGATCAGGTCCCCATAAGTGGTTCAAGTCCACATGAGTTAGCGATGAGAAACTAACTGACTTTGGTATCACACATTCCATACGAGCTGGCTTCATCCACACTCATGTTCATTCCAAATTTCGTCCTTGTTAACAACTCTAGTCTTGTTCCCTCTAACTCAGTTGTTGATTTTCTGTTATTGATTTTCTGTGCCCTTTTTTGTCTTGTGCTCTGAGCAGTTTTCAGAAGATTAGGTTTCTCATATCGTTTTCCGTTTAACTGCAATATGAGAAAGAAAATTTTCATATCCCTAGTGAGAGCGACTTGAGCACCGATTGCAAACTGCCAGTTGTTTCTGACAGAATAAGTTAAACCGAACAAACAAGTTGGGCAACCTCGAAAAAGTACTCTCGTTTGTACATGTATTAGGTTGTGACAGAAGATTCAGCTTGATTCACCTGAGTCTCTCGTTTATGATTATCTGCTGTCGAAGCGTTTTCAGCAACATTTTGAGTACCGTGCTACTTTCAGCTCGATCATCTGTCCACAAGTGGTTCAAGTTCACATGAGTTAGTGATGAGAAACTAACTGACTTTGGTATCACACATTCCATACGAGCTGGCTTCATCCACACTCATGTTCATTCCAAATTTCGTCCTTGTTAACAACTCTAGTCTTGTTCCCTCTAACTCAGTTGTTGATTTTCTGTTATTGATTTTCTGTGCCCTTTTTTGTCTTGTGCTCTGAACAGTTTTCAGAAGATTAGGTTTCTCATATCGTTTTCCGTTTAACTGCAATATGATAAATAATTGTGTGGCAGAAAGAAAATTTTCGTATCCCTAGTGAGAGCGACTTGAGCACCGATTGCAAACTGACAGTTATTTCTGACAGAATAAGTTAAACCGAACAAACAAGTTGGGCAACCTCGAAAAAGTACTCTCGTTTGTACATGTATTAGGTTGTGACAGAAGATTCAGCTTGATTCACCTGAGTCTCTCGTTTATGATTATCTGCTGTCGAAGCGTTTTCAGCAACATTTTGAGTACCGTGCTACTTTCAGGTTACTCGATCATCAGGGAGAAATTGTTGCATATGCGCGTCACCCTTTAACCGGTTTCTTTTGTTACCCACCCACTTACCTACTGGAAAGCCCGTGTGAGACATTCACAAACCCATCCAGATTTATCGGAGTCATGATTAGCCATACATTGAACAGGAATGGTCAGAAAGGAGTAGTGATCGATCCGAATATCGAGCGGTTAAAAATTGTACACACTTAAGGAACGGAGGTTGAATATTCCAGAGTTGTACGGTTCAGATCCACCTGTTTCGGTTTTTTCTACATTTGATCGGGTATAGACTACCATACCTTGTGATTTCACCTCAGCTATCTGCTTCTTGGGTGCTTTGGATTACACACCTGACTGATTGCTGCAACCTAGACGACTGGTTCTTGTCCGTGTTGCTTGCCTGGCTTTTGTGCCTCATGGGTCAGCTGTTCTGGTACCGAACTATCAAGAAACACTTCAGTTCGTATGCCGCTTTACTTATCATTCTGATCCTGCTTAACTTTAGCTCCATTCATGATTCACCTCATCACGTTTACTCCCCCCCCCGCCGGTTTAGTTTGACCGTCCGCCAACTGCCCGGTTTATCTCCACTGGATCAGATGTACCTGTTGGGTATTGCGGATCTGATGGCCAACGTACAAACAGATGTGACGGACCGTTTGGGTAACACGAATCCGGACACCAATCCCGTGCCCATCAAAGATGGTACTACCACGTCGGCCAGACCGATTCAGCCTAACCATGGTTAGTTATCCGTTGGCTATAGGATCGGGGACATTTTTGTCGATTACCATTTCCTTGTTGTTTAACGAAAAGTCTGTCATTTGAAGCTTTTTTTAGCAACGCCTTGTTCCATTACCTCCCGAGGCATCTGATTGCTTTCTTCCAAAAAATATGCCGCTTTCCTATTTGCAGGTCTGGACGAATGTGGCCTCCGCTTCCTGCTCACCGTCCAACTCTACTCGTATTTGAGTCGCACTCTTCCACCGGCTAGACGAGCCCACTTACTGGTATGTTTTAAAAAAACTCATCCATTGACAATGTACTCAAATGTCGGTGCGTTTATTGGCTGCTGGTCAGATTGCTCGTCGCCACAACACGTTTGCAAGTCAATTGGCTGGCAAACAAGTCGGCAGACATTTGATCAGCATCATCCATTTCTGTGTTACAACTCTGAAGAGATCATTTCTGGTCAGTCCGTTTAGAGGGTGCTCGTTGTATTCGGTTTTCTTCTTTTGTCTGATGCAGCTCTCACCCACTAGATTGGATTTGTTCCATTCATGTGTAGTCATACCTTCTGGTTATGCTCCCCTTATCACATAGGCCCGTTCCGTGGAATCGTGTGTGAGTTTTGTTTTCGCACGATCGTCCTCGTTCTCGTGTGACGTTCAGAACCTAACTGAGGAGATAATCAGCACACTTCGCAATTCCGCCCTCATCCCTGCATTGTGATTTATCTTTCCAACAAGTTATCTCGCTGTTTGCACTACCTATTTTTGTTTTTGAGTGATCACTGTGTTTGTTTTCGTCTTGTCAGCCTATCCAACAGAAATCAGCTCATCATTGACTTTTTGTTGAATGGGCGATCAGATCGTTGTCCTATCTGTTTATAGATACGTAGGGGTTCTCTCCAAGGGGGAGGGATGCGGTCCCTTGAGATTCAGACAAGCGTGAAACGCTTTTGTGTCAGCAAACTGTTTTGTTTTATTTGCTTCAGTCATCGCCCAATAGTATCAGTTTCTTCTGGATTTAATCAACACTAAACACATCGAGTGCGGCATTGATTGCCTCCGCAGTTCCCCTATCTAAGGCGAATTTTCCTCACTGCAGTCGACAGTATCCTTCCGTTTTCGATGCTGTATTCCTGGATCTTTCAACTTTCGAGCTGTTCTGCAAATGTTAGCTCGATAAGATTTACTTCCAAAGGGCTTCCCTGTATTATTAATAACCTGTCTGAACAGGTCATCAGGGGAAGTTAACGATTCTGATTTTACAACAACGGTTTCAACGCCAAACACACCGATGGATGCCTGTCTGGACAGAACATACTACTCATAAAGACGCTGAAAATGAATCCATTTCGTGTAGCCGAGTTCATTGCATGGCTGAACAGACAGTGTAGGTGGTTCAGCCGTTTCATACTCTCAAGGGGCGTGCATTGAGTTGATTACTGTTTATCGCCCTTCAACATTGTTCATTCGATGTTCTTGCCTTGCATGTACAGTGGTTCGAAGTTGGCGGTGATTAGAGCAAGGGCTTCAACACGCAGCGGCCATGTTTCGCAACAAAAGGGATTGCTAGTCAACCTGTGAACCCACATCACTTCGTCGCTGTCGATTCATGAGCTGGATGATGGCTGCGACAGCTTCGAATTCCCGGGGCAACACACTTCTATTCGAGTGTGAATCTCTGTCAGTTTTGAAGTGTACTCTTGGTCGGATGAACTGGTCGTCAGAATGAAATTCCGTTGGCTTTCACATTCACTTCTTGTTGTGTCTTGCTAAACGGTAGTGCAACTCGTATCTCTGTTCCCTTAGCTTCCTGCTCCAACCACTATGGTGTATCGAAAGGCACCGTAGCTCTACACAACCATATTTATAGGGCAATCACAGGGTATTCCACAAGGTCATGCCAGAATCTCCGTGAGGGGGCGAGAAGCGTCGAGTCAAAGGTGCTTGACTCGGATTAGCTGGCATTCTGACCAATCAGGGCATGTCTTCGTTTTGCCCGTGTCCTGCACGTGACACCCGTCAAAATGATGTGGTGTTCGGTTGTTAGGGCCGGCTGACCTCCGTGCACTTCTTTGGTCCGTTTTCTTTCAAATCGGAAAGACAGCTGAAACTTGCCACTTTCCAAATGTCCCACATTAGCCGTACCTTTATCCTTTATTTTTTTGATTAGGACGGGAGTAAGAGGCCTCCTCGATGGATGTAGGTTGATTCCCTGAAAAACTTCGTCTTGAATTGACAGTGATTTATGTCCTACTGCAGTAGTTGTTGAGTTATCGCCAAATTGAGCGCCGGTGACCATGATGCCACTTTCCTTCTGTGGTGACGAAAGCCGACTGCGACGCACACACTCCTCAAGTAGACTTATTTGTCCTTACGGCTGCCATGATGTTGTTTTTATATAACCCACATCATCTTTGTGTTACCACTCTATACGATTATGTGTGACCTATACCGACCACCACAGTTTGCGCTTTCCTCTGTGAATGTATGCGGTTGATGTGAATCTATTTATCATTGCGGTATTTTATCGGTGTCCCCCTCTTCGTTATCACAGTCATCTGGCCTGACAAACTCCAGCTTGGCTTGGGCGTTTCATTCGGATGCTACAGAGGAACTCCTGGCTCGTATACCAACAAAGCAGTTCGCTCCGAATTCCGAGGAACTGACCTGGGTCGAATTCAAACGTTACGGCTGTGGATGGTGGATTCGGAGCGATACGCTACTGCGTCGGTGTGTGGAAAAGGTACGTGACCGTTTAGGTGTGTGCTGTCTGTATGGGGCGAGCCTGGACAGAAAAAAAAACAAGAGGCATAACGCAGGTGATTAAGAGCCGTTTTGCTGATGAACATGCCGGACATCAGTGATTAGTAAACCATTTTGCACTCGCAAAATATCGGTTGTTTCCTATAAAAGTGTTGAAATAACTCTTACTCGGTAGTTACAATGCAATAATGAGGTGCGCCACCCATCCGGAGGGGCGAGATGGACCAGGTGGTTAGAGCCCGAATCCACTGACCGGAAGGTTCGTGGTTCTAACCCGGCCTCTGCCTCTCAAATTCCCCTGTCTAGGCCTGGGCAACCTGGCGGCATCCCAGCCCTCGTGCCCCTTTCGGGTGGCGTGGTAGCTAGACACCGACAGGGTTTTACAGCTGAACGATTTTTCATCCTGTATGGTTGACACCTGGGGATAAAAGCTATGCTGAATTTTTTTGATAGTTGGATCGCCTAGTATCACGCTTTCTCTATGAGGTTGACAAATTCTCTCGTGAGTCCGTTCAGCTAATCCAGGTAATTTTCGATTGATGGTTGTTGAATTTGGGAGTGACGGTTGTGGAGCTCTTCACACAACTCTTTTAGTCGATCTTCGTTGCGCAAGATCCCATAGCCCAATTAGCTGAGCCAGGTAGGGGTCGCTCCGGACCTTTTCGGTCTTTGAATAGTTGATATTATGTCCTGAGGGCTTTTTAGTTTCCAGTTTCCAGATAACAATAGCTCTGTCTGTCTGTCGTCCGAATTGACCTTGTGTCTGGGATTGTAGGCATACCACAGGACCAGGCATATTCAGCTTTACAAACTCCACAAGACGACTGAGGTTGCTGTTAGTCTGTTCGAAGTCATACCGTACCCACTTCTTGCTGGCTGCAGGTCTTTAACCCCCTAATCAACAAGATGTTGTATTTCTGAGCTCATGTGGATGTATGTTACCTTCTTTATTCAAACCAATTTGTCTTTTCGGACAGATCGCCCGAACTTCGTTTCAGCAAACCAAAGATCCTATGGAATCCGTGGTGTTCTATGCGGCAATGTGTAAGGCCAACGTTGTTGCCGGACTGTTCAAGTGAGTGCTACTGTTGTTGTGTCATGATCACAGCCTTTTGCGTTCGAGTGCCCGCAGCGAACGATCCGGTTGCGGCTTCGCCAGGTATGCGTTCTATAATTTCTTCACTGGCAAATCCTACCGAACAGCATTTTGTGAAGCGGGAAACCCCCCGTTCTCCTAGGATCCATAGATTTGTGTTTGATCACCTAGGTGCATGTATTAATTCAGTTTTGGCAGGTTTCCTTCTCCTGAGGAATAAGAGTCTTGCAGCGTAAGTTGTGAATCACCTAAGGGTCGGGACTTATTCACACTGTACTTTCGGAATTGCGGTTTTTCTCCACAGAGCGATGCTAGACAAAGCACTTTAACAATCCTACCTAATGGGGGTTGTCGCAACTTTGATGGCATTTGATTGACCTCCATATAGTTGTTCCTCTAAGAGCAGAAACCTTATCACTCGTCCCTTATCTGGGGTCGGGCAGAATGTGGACGCTCCCCAGCTAACCACGAAGAGGTCAGTTCCCGTCGGCTGGTTGCTTAATTGGTTCAAATCGGTTTAGATTTTTTTCATAAGAAGCAGTCCTGACTGCTCCACATCACGCTGACACATTCCTGAAATTGGCGCGACAGCAATTAATAGCCAATGAAAATTCTGTATTCTCTTGGTATTCTTTGTCGAAATATCCCGTTGCTGCCTGAGGAGCAATACTCTGGTGGTAGGGAGCGATATCTTTTGGCGAATCAGTGAACTGGCCTGTCGACAGAGGTTTCATTGTGCCAGTGATGTCACTTCGCTGGGGAATTGAGAAGCACTCCACTACTGTTTCATTCTTGTTAGGAATCAGCAACAATGCCCACCCACTCCCGAAGATCTCGGGAGATTCCAGTCTGCGACTTGTTTGTTGGAGGTTCGAAACATATTAGGGACGAACTGCAATCAATGTTCTCAGAAAGGAACAAAGTTTCAAAAGACGCATGAGTCATCTGAAATGGGCGAGATGGCTCAAGCGGTTAGAGCGCGAATTTACTTACCGGAAGGTGCGTGGTTCGCACCCGACTTCCGCCTTTCGACTTCCCCTGTCTAGGCTTGGGCAACCTGGCAGTATCCCAACCCTCGTACTTCCTCCGGATAGCATGGCAGCTAGGCGCCGGAAGGTTTTTACAGCTGAGCGAAGTTATCTAAAAGGCTTCATTTGAGGAACCAGTATAAGTGAATTGAAGAGTGAGTGGCTCTCTCTCTCTCTCTCAGGGTAAGCTAGTGATCAGCCGCTCGTGGCCTAATCGTATTGATCCCAACCGCTACCGGGAAGGTCACAAACCACATTCTTCCCTAGAACTTCGCGAAGTGAGCACTGCCTAATGATTCCCAAAAAAGATCAAACACTGAAACAGTGCTTCTCGTCTTTTCGCTGTAATCTGGCTTCAGTTGCAGCGTGAAATCTCGATCACGATTAGCACTACCTAGAAAGTACGGTACTAGTACTCACTAGAATAAAATCTTTTTTCACTTTCCGCAACTGTTGTATCGATTCATTTTGTCGCTCATACGCTCGCTGTTCGCTGTTATTCCAGCACTGCAACATTCATCATCCCCGTCACCTTGCAATGTTGTGTCTTGATTGCTAGCGGCGAGCATTCTGACACTCCTCCGGTTTTCAAATTCTCATTTCGTCATGTCTCTGTCGCTCTCTTTATCGCACTCACCCAGGTCGATTGGGAACAAAACACTGGAGAATTTCTTCCGTTCTGATTTCGGGCCAGGTCGTCCAGCTTGCCGCCAGGCCAAACTGAACGCGTTTCGCCTGCTCAGCCAACACCGGTACACACATGCAGCAGGCCTATTCTTGTTGGCCGGATGTCTGGACGACGCCATACGAGTTTGTTTAGATACACTCAAGGATTTGCAACTGGCTGTCGTGTTGGTTAGGTAGGCTTGCATCCCCTCTTCGATCCGTCCGTAGTCTCATCGCACTTTCTGTGTCCGTGTGCTCGCAATTTGTAAACTGAACCATCTCAGTCCCATTTTGATAAGAACACATCTTTCGAGCTCTGTGTGGGTTGATATACACGTGAGAAACCATTTTTTCACCCTGCTGTCTCTGTTCAAGCCAACTATCGAACAGTATTAGCGTGTCTATTCATTTACTCACAACCTCGTATTTGTATTCTCATCTGGACAGACTGTACACATCAAGCTTCCGTGGTATGGACCAGTTGCAGGAAGAATCTCCCTTCCATCGTCTTCTACGTCAGCACGTAATCACGAGCGATGATCCCTTCCTACGAAGCATGGCATTCTGGTCGCTGGTGAGCTTTTAAAACTCTGATTAGCGCGCTCATTTCTTGCTCATCCCGTCTCACCCATCCGTTTGAACACTGTGATTGCCTACTACTGTCAATAACGGTTATAGTGAGTCACTCAATCACTCATCAAATGTATACCTTGCCGTTATTCTCAGGGTGATCCTTTAGCATCGTTGCGCACTCTGCTACAAGGCCCCGAACCAAACGGCAGTATAACACCACCGGTCAGCCGCACCACAACGGAAGCGGATGCTTTCTCGGTGAACCTCAGTCCACAACATCCACAGCTGTTGGAGAAGACACTCAGTCTGGTCGGCTCCGAGGACGGACAACCACGCAGTAGCAACACATTGCATACGTCAGTCTATCCAAGCGTCTTCAAATTCTACACCTTCTTGCGTAAACACCCACTTGTGCTTCGTCAATGGCGTGTGGGTACTTCTAGCACCAGTATCATTGATTCTCCAGCGATGCGTCAGATGACTTGCTTGGAACGTCGTCTGTACTTCCGTACTGCGCACCACTATTCCGCCCTTGGTTGTCCCACGCTAGCTTTAGAAGTGTTGAGCAAGATACCCCCGCTACTTCCAATCGTCGAAGTGGAACGCCGCGCAAGTTCAATTATCGCTACGCTCGATCGCAGCCTATCGGGAAACGTGGAACCGATGGAGGCCTTGGCAACCGCTAGTCAGGCTACCCTGGTTCCCACGTCGAGGTAAGTTTTACTACTGCCATTGTCGGGTGCGTTTTTTTCTTTGTCGTCCTATCATTGTCGAGTGCGTTTTTTCTATTGTCGTCCTATATTGAGCTTGTACTAGATTTGTCCGAAAGTGAACTGCAATGATGGGGTCATTCAAATGTTCTCTGCTTATCAGGTGATGAATGAGCTATTGCGAAGACCACGAGGGCACATTTGTCACCGATGACTTCGGTTTCAAACTCAGCATAGTTAACCACTCGGACGCACTCTCCGAGCAAAGTTGGAGACACAGGATACCATCCAGTGTGGATAGGTTCACACGAAGAATGCAAATCCTTCCGATGTGGAATCCGTTCAATGCGCGTTCAACATGTAAGCCATAGGATTCAAGAACGATGAATTGTTCGACAGCCGCTCAGACATGGACGGTAGCACGCCAGTGTGAATTGGACGCTGATCTGGCATCGAAGCCCCAATTACGTGGCAAGTAAATTCGCTTGCATTGGCATAGTTATTAGCACGATAAAAGACCAGGGGTGATCTTCTGCATCAGAACTGTTATGCTAATGCTCGGCTATCCACATCGATAAAATGTTGGACTTTTTTTTCGTGCGGCTATCACCTCTCATCAACTGGTATAAGCTACACCCCGATTAACAAAAATACGACGGCTCTTGATGCACAGTCTATAGGTGAATCGCTGCTGGTTGGTCAAAAATTGTTTAATTCAATTTTTACAAAACTGCGCGACTACTGCCGCGATAGCTGGATCTTCAGCTGTCGACTGCTTTACGAGGCGTCCAGCTGTAGCACCCTTCCGATGCCTAGCTGTCATGCCACCCGAAGGAAGCGCGAGGGCTGAGATACTGCCAGGTTGCCCAATCCTAGACAGGAGAAGTCGAGAGGCGGAAGTCGGATTCGAACCACGGGCCATCCGGTCAGTAAATTCGCGCTCTTACCACTTGGGCCATCTCGCCCCTTGATTTACGACGTTCGATTGAACGTTCGAGTGAACCCTAACCCCGAAAATTCCACGCGGTGTTTGTTAGTTCCTTGTTCTAACGGCTAAAAACTAAAAACTGGTCAGTCTGTTGGTTTCGTCCATTGTCTTACTGAAGGGATATTGTCTGATCATAAAAATTCACTCTGTGATCCAAGTTGGGGTGATCTCGACAAATCCTTTTGACGTATCGGATATGCTCTCTCAATCGAACCTTCAACTCAGCGCACGATAGTTATTTTTTTTCGCATATCCCTTATCTAGTGGAAGAGACATGAATGTGTTTTCTCTGTGGGATGATGACAATGAGCCGGTATCGTCCACTCCCAACTTGCCATCAACGGATCCGTTCAAGATAGAATTGAGTGACAGTGACTCGGACCACAGTAACCCGATTCCAGAAACCTCCGTACGACCGGTCGAAAGTGCCACAGGATTGACTCAGGATTCCGTTGCGGAATCGTCTATTTGTGAGGGTAAGTCAAATAAATAAGCTCTATTCTTGACATGGATTCGGATGGACATACCGCGTGCAATGCTATTACAACTATTACTGCTACTAGACTACTCAAGTCCCCAGATGGTCACTGAATGCACACAGACTGTTGAGATGGCATGCACTAGCCCGCATAAGCAGCACAACACGCCACAAGTGCGTGAAATGCCATTATGGATTGCACAATACAAGAAAATCTTGCAAACTCAGTATCTTATTATGAGTGATACGATCTGACTTATTTGATTTTTCAACTTCCAAGTCACCAGCAAGATTTCCTCTCGACAGCTCATTTGAATCTTTTAGGTTTGTGACTCTAGGAGCTTCATAGGAGAAAATGTTGGTACCAAAATGCAGCGGATGAGTAAAAGTGATAAACAAGTCACAAACTTTAGTTGATGCATTTCCTGTCCATCTGTCCACCGACGCAGTAGGTCCAGAAAAAACGGAAGACAACTCCTGAGGTTCAAATCTAGTTGGACAGCGACTGAATCGAAGAGATACCGCTAGTGTGCAGTTTCCACTCAGTCTAACACTTGAAGTTCGCGCGCGTGTCTGTCTTTAGTCGATACTGGTTGAGCTGATAGCTGCCTCTCTGGGAAGTGACCTTCAGGTTTGTGGTCCCCTGGGCCAGTCGCTTCTCAATAATTAATTTCTATTTTTCTTTTTCCCACTTGACTCCATCAGTCGTGGTGATGGGCTCCCAATCCCTCCAGATCTGTCTGCAAAATCAGGCAACAATGGAGGAACGTGCACCAATCGGTCGAAACGCGAAGTTAAACGCGTAGAACTACGTCGTACTCGGTTATGTTGTGCTTAAAAACACACCAGTGCCTCCAGGTATCGGACAGTTCTGTACAAGGACATCCGCATTTATCAGTTCAATACAACATAGGCTACTCATGTAGTATGTCTAACTCTCTTTGTTCAACAAAATGTTATCGTACGATCACCCTATCTGAAGGTGACGGACGCTGCGATTTCTGTTCAACCTATTCCCGTTGGTTACCTTCACGGGGTTTATATATTCAAGTGAGCACAGCTCATCTTCCGCAGAATCCTCCAGTTGCTCTTGAACGATGGGGCAAACAGTGGTAGTACAGAGTTTGATCGTCGGGTTTGTAAGACTGTTTTTTGTAGTTTAGTTCTCAGCCATACCGTTCGAAAACTTCCGGAACAGTTGTTCCGGAGTGTTCCGGTGGATTGCTTGATTGAATATATCCCACTCTGCTTTATCTTTTTCTGTCGTTCGCAGAAGCTGAAGGAATGGTGGATTTGATCGCGAATCAGCTGAAATTCATAGCATGCTTGAAAATATTGTCGGAAGAGCTGAGCACTTTGGCCTCTGGGGCCGAGGTAAGTTGTCTAAATCTCCCTACTCTACTCATTAATTTTATGTCGACATCAATAAGATACCCGGTTTTCTTCAGACCATGTTTGAAAGCCGGATTGGTGTACCAGTTTGTACTACCTATGCGTATTGATGAGTAGCATTTAGTCACGGCACACAAAGACTAGATCCGCCTTCCTTATCTGATACAGTCATCCACCCTCTTTGAGGAATTTCGGGAATTTCTTTTCGAAATTCAGTCCTGCGATCAAACTCGGTGTGCGACAAAAAAAGAGGAGATGGAGAAGAACAATGATTTCCGAGAAGCCATTTGTCTGCTCCCGTTCCCTAGCTCTTCCGTCTGTTTGTATTGAAGCTTTTTGTCTACGGAATTCCTGGATTCACGATTGGAAGCACACTCTAATTGGACCATGTTTATACTAGTCGGATCTTTTTCTACCTTACACTATTCCGAATCACCTGTTTAATATCAAACTCCAACAGCCCCACACGAGATATTATTTCCCTACAGTTGTGCTCTTACGTAGTATATTTGCCACTTTGTGTACGGAGGCCAGCTGTCCCTAATGACCGAACATCACATCATTTGGACGGATGTGTCACGTGCAGGACACGGACCAAACGAAGGCACGCTCTGATTGGTCAGAATGCCAGCCAATCCGGATCGAGCACCTTTGACTCGACGCTTCTCG
>NW_008751752.1:466585-469838 GCF_000715545.1 Opisthorchis viverrini | reverse complement strand
AAGCCAAGGGACCGATACGGAGTTGCACTACCGTTCAGCAAGACACAACACTTCGGTCCTTGGTGCCCCGCCAGTCACTCAGACACATTGACCAACCGCTGGAGCTGATGACCACCGATTTGTCAGCTAGTTCACTAGTCCCCCGCACTTCAAAAAACGTTTTCAAGAAATTTACTCCAAATTAGGGAAATCACAAGTTGTTCCAGTCCTGTGATCGAGACCGCGGTTAACGACCAAGCTATTTCTTCTTTTGTTTTTCTTCACTGTTCATCTCCATTTTCATCGAGGAAAGCGACCGTTCAAGGGTTCGCGGTCTTTGTTGTGTGTGTCGAAATGAATCATACTCCCTCCCTACGGATTCCCATCATCTATCCACTTTGACAGAAAGAAAAGAAAGAAAAATTACGGTGTTGTTATTTAGCGTTCCTCACTAGCCTCACTACTTGTAGCATGTGTTGTTCAATGATGTCAAGAAGAGCCATCTGCTTTTCCCCATATATATGTATAGGCTGAGGGAGTCGGTCTTCGGAAACACGTATGGCATTGGTTGGAACACGAGTTGGCCGTGGTACATGTTCTGACCGCAGCTGGCCAGCTTCCCCTCCAGACTGCAGATACATGGACAAATATCGACTTTTTCCACTCGGCAGCTCAACAGCTTTTGGAGAAACTGACAAATTTCCACTTAACCGAACCGCCTGCCAATAACCAGTCGGGACAGACTCAAGAAGGTTAGTTCCTCACGAATGACTGTCATCATATTCTGTGTTGTCTTGATTTTGTATCACATTCTGCTGCTATTTTGCAGAGTATCAGGAAGGCTTCACATGTCGTGGTCCCCTAACCACTCCATCCTTCCTCATCTCGGCGAGTCCAACTTCGGGTGACCAATCCACCATTCCGAAAGAATCGGCGACCGGTCGTGCATGTGTCAATGACGCTGCAATCATTCTGGACGCTTGGATGCTACCAAAAGAGGTCCGCCAGGCCGAAACAAACAGAATTCGGACGCGACACCGCTGGTTAAAGGTGAGATTGTTCGTTCTTTGTTGATCACTACAGATAGCAAGTGAACAGTTCATCCTGGATACATATTACTCTTACTTTTCAGTCTCATGAGGCGTTCCTCACATCTCTGATCAATTTTTGCGGGCTTTATGGTGCCAGTGGTGTTGGTTTGCCCGCTGTACGAATCGAGTTACTATTCTTGTTAACCGAACTCCACACCTATCCAGCTCGTCCAGTCTCTTCGGCTAACGACGCTGCTCCCATCACCCCTACCGGTAATGCTTCAGTGCCTGCAGTGACTAGAGGCTATCAAACACATTCTTGGTTACCTTCGACTACTGTGGGTCTGGTGGACGGTGTTCCTTTGCTCCGAACCGTGCTGCATCTACCACCAGGTGCCTTATTATTACCGGACCCCGTGAAGCACATCCAGGTGGGTGGGGACCTCTCTCTTTTAAGACTGTTCATTAAGCCAAGCCCTCGATGTCGTTGTTCAACGTCTCGTTACATTATTTCGAATTTCAGTGCATGGTCCAAGATCTTATGGCCTCCCTGGAGGGTCTTCCGCCCCCCTATCTGACAACCGTTATCCTACCGTGTCCCCATCGGCCAAATTCCGAACAACCGGACTCTTGTGATCCTCCATCACAGCACTATTGCATTCAGTGTGCTTGGGCCCCCACGCCACATCGTCAACGACATGTGTTTCTGTTGCGCAATCTTTGTGCCGCCTTGGCTGTGGCGATGCACCAATCTCTGTCAACCGGTGGTTGGTTCGGACCTGGGCAGACTGCCGAGGGCTTGGGTTCGACCAGTGGAGTCGCGTTGCCCGCCTCCAGCTCCATGAACATTCGATCAGGTGTGTTGTTGGTGTTGTGCCTCCAACTAGTCGATGCATACTGGTGCATTTTGTGTACGTATTAAACGTGTATGAATGATACTAATCTGTTTGTGGTTTTCCTTTATTCCCATAGTGGAGCGTCTTCAGGCCACAAAACAACCCTTACAACCCAATACAGAACCATCCAAATGGCCCGGTGAGTTCGTCAACCAGCCTAACCATTCTACTGCCCATCGTCCACCTGTTCTCATTGACCGTCTGTTTCGGTCTTTCTAGGTCTCACCACACTTCGGAAGTACATTCAACTACAAGTTCCGTTTCCTCCGCCACTAAAGCCCGTTAGTTCTGCTCTGACAGTTCGTAAACTTTCCGTTTCTGAGTCGAGCGCCTCCGCGACCACTCTCACTACTACGCTTCAGCCGGTCAACCAACGTCATCTCATCGGTCTGCTTGCTCAAGCACTAGCTGCGACGTATCTGGGACTGATTGTATATGCACTACACACTCGGGACGCTTGTGTTCTATATCGCTTAGCGGCCGCCCGATTGGACAGTGCAACATGGGCCAAAGTGTTTGGAGGTGCTTATCGAGCGAAACCCTTCCGACCGCCTGCTCCTCCTGGAACCACGAAAATTCGTCCGGCTCCACCACCACCACCACCACTTCAAGCAGGGGAGGTGCTTATCGAGCGAAACCCTTCCGACCGCCTGCTCCTCCTGGAACCACGAAAATTCGTCCGGCTCCACCACCACCACCACCACCAGCTTCAAGCAGGCCTCCTCGCCCGCAGCGGTGAGTTTCGTTATCCTTGTCTGCTTACTTTTCCTGCTTGTAGGCAGTAATATGACTTGGATGGTCCGCTAGTTTCAGAACCCTTTCTTACAAGTAATGTACTTGTGGCCTCATTTATGTCAAGCAAAGTTTCTGACTTGATGGTATCCTTGCTCTGTAACTTCCCCATCAGTGAGTTATGTACTGTCCGGTATAGCTGTCTTTTTTTCCGCTTTCCCTTTTAGTATAGAGAGTCCGTGGTTCCTTACGAGAAAATACTTGATATTACGAACTCCTCGTTTTTTTTTAAATTTTGTAACTTCGGAGTCAAAAAGCTTGAGAACAAGAGTTTCATGAATCTCCCTATTGATGGAGGAGCAACTAATACTGTGCTCGGATCCTCGACTGTTCGTTCGGGGGCGCGTGATCGTTCGTTTTTCTCTTCCTGAGACTGGTAAATTCTCTTCTCTTTTTTCCTAGTGGCGGCGCTCATAGTCGACTTGCCGCTATTCGGGCCACCAAACGTGGGACTTCTATCTCGGAATCTGGTACCATCCACCCGCAACCGTCACAAAGTAAGCGCTTCCTCTTCCGTGTTACATCACATTGATTTTTCGCATAGAGTAAACACCT
>NW_008751752.1:449728-464872 GCF_000715545.1 Opisthorchis viverrini | reverse complement strand
GTTTTTTTTTAAATTTTGTAACTTCGGAGTCAAAAAGCTTGAGAACAAGAGTTTCATGAATCTCCCTATTGATGGAGGAGCAACTAATACTGTGCTCGGATCCTCGACTGTTCGTTCGGGGGCGCGTGATCGTTCGTTTTTCTCTTCCTGAAATTCTCTTCTCTTTTCTCCTAGTGGCGGTGCTCATAGTCGACTTGCCGCTATTCGGGCCACCAAACGTGGGACTTCTATCTCGGAATCTGGTACCATCCACCCGCAACCGTCACAAAGTAAGCGCTTCCTCTTCCGTGTTACATCACATTGATTTTTCGCATAGAGTAAACACCTAATGGCATGAAATAGCTCAATGATTAGAGTACGAATTTACTGACTGAAAAGCCCGTGGTTCGAATCCGACCTCTGCCTCTCGACTTCCCCTGTCTAGGCTTGGGCAACCTGGCAGTATCCCAGACTTCGTGCTTACTCCCTGTGGCATTGAAGTTACGCACCGAAAGGGTGCTACAGCTGAACAGCGTCTCTGTTTACTTCTTTCCTATTGCAACATTGCTAGGCCGAGCAGACGTTACCGATACCACGCACGTTTGCTGAACTCGATGTTTAATACAACAAGCTGAAGATATGCCTTGGGGTACTAATAGATCCATATTTTCATGCCTCATTCTAATGAGAATATAAGGGTGGGTGAGATGTGAGAAAACTGATATCAGTGATTAAGGTGCGAGCTTATTGACCGCAATGTACGTGGTTCGATCCCGACTCTGCATCTCCGAAAGGGTGCTACAGCTGAACGATGAGATCGCGCGTCTCTGTTTACTTCTTTCCTAGTGCAACAATGCTAGGACGAGCACACGTTATCGATACCACACACGTTTGCTGAACTCGATATTTAATCCAACGAGCTGAAGATATGCCTTGGTGTACTAATAGATCCATATTTTCATGCTTCGTTCTAATGAGAGTATAAGGGTGGATGAGATGTAAGAAAACGGATCTCTGTGATTAAGGTGCGAGCTTATTGACCGCAATGTGGTTCGATCCCGACTCTGCATCTCGAGTGTGTCTTGTCCAGGTTTGGGTTACCTGGCAGAATCTCAGCCCTCGTGCTTCCATCTAATGGCATGGTAGGTAGGCACTGAAGAGCTGCTACAGCTGAACAATTATTTATTTTTTAATGATGAAAATACCATCGAGGGGTCCCTACTTTCTTTTTGAAAACCTGCTGTTGCTCGGTTGCCTGTCATCAGCCGCCTAGAAGTTCTTAACTACTGATTCTTCGTCTTTTCACCTTCTGATTTCATCCAAGCCGATGCAGAGGTTTCGGGCACAGCGAAACCTCCCGTCACATCGGTCGGTCAGGTAGTCCCGCCATCTGCGCAACCGCCCCCACCTCCAGATGAATGGTTCGTCCCTCCACAATATTCCATGCTGACTTGTCTCTTGAGTCGGGTGAGTTGTTCCCATTGTGCGCAAGGGGTAGTTAATCTACCTGGTCTGCTCTTCCTCGCTTGTCATGTACCAATTTTCAAATACTACAAATTCGCCCCATTTGTTTTTAGCCATTACCACAAGGAGCACTGCCAGACGATCCCAGTCAGATATTCGATTCGGATGCAAGTGAACCCCCGGAGGGGTACGAGGGCTATACGTCTGCCCTGGCTACACGACAGCGTAGGTTAAGGCGTGCTTATGGGCGTTCAAGATCGGCCAACAACCGGGCTGCTCAACGCAAAGCGAAAGAAGAGTTACGGCGACGCTTAGCCAAACGTACGGGAATTGTTGATTCGAGCGATGAAGAGGATCAAGCACGTGTTCCTCAACGTCTCGAGGAGTTGTATCCGGAGCTTGCCACAAACGGCACCGCTACTACTTCCGAACAACCCCGTTGGATCCTGCGACTGTTGTGCTTGGACCCAGATATAATCGATTCCTCATTTTGTCTTGGGACTGCGTGGGAATCGGCGGACCATAAAGGAGCGTTCCGGAGTGAGTCATCCGAGGATGAAGATGAGAATGACGATGGCGTGCAGAAAATGACATCGTTGGAAGCTGAAAAACAATGGGCTAATGGGGACAGTTATGCTTGGCGTTTAATGCGTTTAAGCATTATGCAGCTGGCCAAATTAGAGATCGATCGACTCATTCAGCTACTGGATTTCAGTTCAGACGGTAAGCACACACCGAGGCATATACATTTTTCTCAAATGTTTTGTTTGTATTCCAACTAAAACGTATCGCCACTCGAGTTATGGAGAGAAAGTTGATCACAACGTCGGTCTGCCATTGTAACCCGTGCTACAACAACAGCTCTCTCATTGTCAGAAAGAACACTGGCAGAGGAGTCAGCCTGTATCGCGAATTCGTCCGTCCACTCACTCACTGACGATTAGATATTTCCACAGAACTTGCCGAGTTTCGATACGCATAAGTTTTGTCAAACAGCCTGACGACAGAGTTCTGTGGTATTGGCATTCAAGGATCCCGAAACATGACTTTAGCTGCTCCCTTCCGTTGTGTTTGGTGTTACTGTTCGTAGAATCCTTCATTGTGTGTAACCGTCCTCGTGCACACTAATAACAGTCATTTCAATCGACAATTTGCTCCGTTCTGATCAACACACCGTTGATGCGAGAAAAGTCCCGTTATGAAACATTGGTTCGGAACTCCCGGTTTCGAGCGCTACGGACGTGAAGAAGCCAGACATCTTTCTGTGTCCCAAACGACGCTAGGTCTTGGGATACTCCCATTCAGTGAAACATACACCTCGGACAACAGGAAAGCCTGGTCGACATCTTTCTGTGTCCCAAACGACGCTAGTTCTTGGGAGACTCCCATTCAGTGAAACATACACCTCTGACACTTGTGTCGGACAACAGGAAAGCCTGTTAACTCGTGGCAAAACTCCTTTCTTGTCGTTTACCTTTTTAGTATCGCACCGCAATCTTAAACACCTGCTGTTGGTGACGTACTGTCAAGGTCAGAGAACAGTGAGATCATTTACCCTTTAAAATGAGTCGGGGAGACTAGTGCTGTTCTTGGTGCCTCTTTCACGATGGCACAAGCTTGCGAAATAGACAACATATGACTTGACAGAAGGGTGTGAAAGAGAGTACGAAGTGTTGTTGCCGCTGTTTGCTTTCCGGTCCCCTTGATCTCTCCTGCGCTTGGTTGCAAGGAATTGCAGCTGATCGATATCAGTTGCCTCCGTGCTGTCAGTCTATTTTCAGATTGTCTGCTTGTGCGCGTGGAGGTGTAGGCACATCTGAATGCTTGTAGTAGTAGGCTAGCACCAGGTCCCTTCCTCATCCATGGTTTTCTCCCTTTTCCGCCTCAATTTTTTTTGGATGTAATGGACTCACCAGAATAATTACGCCAGAACAAGAACACGGCCGTTCAGACGAGAGTGGTGTGGCTATGAACAAATATACCTATCCCGCAAAACCCCATAATTGCAACCAAAGATGTGCCCAGTGGGTTTCAAGCGTGTGCCACGCTACCTGACTGGCGGGTCAATCGATCGTCACAACCAGGACAGTTACTGGGTCGTCGTTCGATGAGTCGGGCACACCAATCACATCGCTCAAGTGTGAACACGTTTCGCCTGTTCAGATGTAAAAACTCAGATACTTCCAACGTGCATTGGTGGAGTAGTAGTTACACGCTCGCCTCACGTGTCAGATGTCCGGGGCTCAAATCCCGGCACGGCCATTGGATATGCACTACTGATGAGCTCTAATAAGAGCGAAACTCGAGTCCCTTTGGTGTGGACTCGCCGGAATAATACGCCAGAACAGGAACACGGCCGGTCAAACGAGAGTGGTGTGACTATGAACGAAAATACCTGTCCCGCAAAACCCCATAATTAAATAAACTTTGTGATTGTGTGAAAGCGAAGCGTCCGTATCAACACTAATGTTGTTTTTTCTGGTAATGTTGAGCTGCCAACATTCTCTTCTATATCGAACTTGCCAGGTTTGTCCGCTCACCGGTTTGTTGATCAGAATACGGAATTTCCCAGGCGGCGAAGTATGCTGTAGGCCACCTACACGTGCGCTTTACAGAGCCTAAGAATGCTACTTTTTACGCCAGATGCCCGATAGTGATATGCAGGGGGGGGGGGGTATATTGGGATTTCCTGTGCAAGTCCGTATGTGTTTGAAGACCACGGTGCCGGTAAAACAGAAGTGCACCGTATTCAAACATCCCGCGTCACTTGTGCCTCCCGAGTTTTGACCTTGGTTTGTTGACCGTTGCTGAGGACATCCCAGAGGCTTTCAGTACATAACCGAAGCTTATCCGAAAAAGTAGTTTAGTATATCTCGATACGTGTGCTAGTTGTACAATCTTGTTTAACCTTTTATCAAGCTAGTGTGTTTACAACTGGAGACCGATTGGGTAACCGATTGTTGAACGTGCAAGCAGATGAGTATCGTGATGGAATTGGTCGAATCTGTATAGCGGCTTTTAAAATTCCATGGCGAGATTGCTCAGTGGTTAGAGCGTGAATTGACCAACCGGAAGGTCCGTGGTTTGAACCCGACCTCCATCTAGGCTTGGGCAACCTGGCAGTATCTCAACCCTGGTGATTTCTTCTGGTGACGTGGCAGTTAGGCAACGAAAGGGCGCTACAGCTGAAAGATCCAGCGACCTGAAGCTCCAACCGTCGGTAGGTGTTTTTTCAACCGCTTGTGCCTGGATAATGTTGGTATGAACGTGATCAGATGTGCGGAGCTCAGCACTTAGTAGAACTGATCAGGAAAGTATACACGATCGGTCACGTGATAAATCATATGAACAGTAATCTCGCGCACGTCTATTCTAGTTCTTTGGTGCCACCAAACCTTTTTCCTCTTCGCTCTATCACACAGATCTGGCTGTCCATGCACCGGGTCTGGTAGCTGCTTCCCGGTCGGTTGATATGTGGATGGCTGGTTATCGTGTGGGACTGACTGCTCCGCCAACTCTAACTCCACTCAGCTTGACACACCTGTCCCACGCGCCGGAACATCATTTGCTTCCACCACCCCAATTTCTACCGGATATCGAGTCACATCTGGAAGGTGTTCCTGGGCCCGGCAAGTCGGTTGCCGGTGCACTTGGGGACAAACCCGAATTGGCCGAAGTTTCTTCCCAATTCCCGTCAGCCGGGGCCACTCGCTCAATGTTACGATTGCGACACCTGACAGATCCCACGAAAACACCGTTCCAGTAAGTAATATTTAGTACTCATTGTCTCTTCTGTCCCATTCATCACTTGATTCAATCTATTCGCCCTCGCTTTTTGTAATCAGTTGTATCACACTAGTGACAGCTGATAGCTTGTTCTCACTGAGTATAGCTACTCATTGCATTTCGCCTTTTGACACCCGTCACTGTACGCCTCAGGAGCTGGTCTATGGACACCCTGATTGTGTACTGTCACATTTACCTTCCAGGACCCGGGATCCATTTTCCCTTCCGACTAAACGTCTCTGGTGTTATTTGGTGCGTCAGCCAACTGTGGACGATACCATAGTTCGACATGTTTTCCGTCAACCTCGTGTTATTCAGTCTATTGTCGTTCCCACATCGGTATCACCTCCAAGTCCCGTTGCAAAGCCGACGTTCACGCTGGAATCTTCTTCAGCCAGCAGCAGCGTTGCTGAAAAAGTCCCGACCTCTGTGAGTTGTTTGTTTGAATAATGGTTCTTGCACTGACACCTAGACAGACCTTCCATTCAATGAACTTTTCCATCCATTCTATTCAGGACGAATCTCTCAGGCCCGTTCCGCATGCAGGACCCGGTAGAACTACGAGACAAGTTCAGTCTACACTTCCAACGTGTGGAGTGCCCGGATCGCTGCTGTTTGACGATGCGATTAGATTGATTCACAAAGAACATGATCCACTCATCGCCATGTGTCTGAACCAGGTGAAACTGTTACATCATTCGTCATGTGTTATCTCTATCAGTCTGTTGAAGCGGTGCTGTTTTTAGCATGTTGATTACCGCACAGTATCAGTGCAACCTTTATTCTCTAGCAGTTCAAGTTTTTCGACCATTTGCGAGTAGGTTAACTGTGGTGAAAGTGCTCCACACTGCCGCTTTTCTTACTCGGTTGTTTCGGACTTGCCGAGTGTATGCTTCTACAGCAGTCGCATCTAGGAGGTGGCACTGTTTTCTTATGAAACTTTATGTGCGTGAAACTGCTGGTCAGTGCTTTCCTAAATCTCATTGGTTCACACGCAATTTCAGTTGTGTTGTGGTCTGTGTTCTTCAAGTTTGATAGGCTCCTCGGATACCTTTTCGTTATACGTAATTGATTATTCTTCTGTTTCACTGGTGCATCCTATTTCCGTGTTATGTTGTGGTCCGATTCAACGGACTCCGTTTGACTGTTCAGAGGAGTTTGCATTCTTCCCATGGTCAGTTTTCTCACCTAGCCAGTCAATTTTGTTCACATTGGAACTACTCAGCTCTGTAATCCTATCGAGGTGACGCTTCTCAGTATTTTCGGCACCTCGGTCGTTTTCAGTTCAGCTAGACAGTGTCACGTAAAGCCAAGCTAACCGACAGCGAATGCACTCTCTGTTGGCAGTTTTAACGCAGTCTGTGACTGTGCTTTTCTATGTTCGTTCATTTCAGTCTCCTTTGGTAAGATTGACTTTTCTTATATCAACCTAACCACTTCGTGTCCTCGAGTCACTTTGGAGTCTTACCAGTTTGTGGGGCAAGATGATCCGATTGGTTAGAGCGCGAATTTATTGGCCGAAAAGTCCTGGGTTCGAACCCGACCTCTGCCTCTCGACTTCCCCTGTCTAGGCTTGGGCAACCTGGTTGTATCCCAGCCCTTATGCATCCTTCGGGTGGCATGGCAGTTAGGCTCTGAAAGGGTGCCACTGCTGAACGCTTACTAGAGTTTTGACCCAGTGACATTGGCACAACATCGCTTGCCATTAATTGAGTATATTGTAGGTTTGGGGGGTTCACTGTCCAGTACCGATGAAGTTCGGCTTATTCTAGTTAAATCCGTTTTCCTACATTTATCTTGATGTTATTAGCAGCGGAGAGAATTTGTGCCAGATTTGTACCAAATTGATTTGCAAACGAGTGTATTTGTCGAAAACAGTCTAATTTGGGTTCAAGTAGAACATAAGGTTGACGGAAACTCGGGGACTATGCCTATCTGATGAGCCCCAAGAAGGGGGGAAACCAGTCGTGGGCTGTCGAAGAGTTTTCAGCAACCTTGTGAGTAGTTTCCTTCACGAAAATTTGTACCAGTCCCTATTCACGTTTTTCCCAGGTCGTAGTTGCGTCCTTTGCACTTGTCTACTTACTAATCACAAATGGCTGGATGTTATCTTTTTGCCTTAAAAGCGTGTTCATCGAACAGCATTCATCAACTGGTTAGCATTTTCAAATACGCTATCGGTCTTCTTCTGTTACATGAGTGGTTGCGAATAGTCCATAATAGTAGCTCAGACGCTGACGAGAACCGCCTGATGGCTGCACCCCACCTGAATAGCTGAAGTTTTCAAGCTAGAGTTGCGGTAGAAAGTACTTAGCAGACTTACGCAGCCGATATCTACTGAACGAGAATGGCCCTATAAGGCATCAGTGAATCGACGCAGGGGGTTGCGGGACTACTGCACGACAAACGAGTTTAGCCTGTAAGCTGTTCACTGCATACGATTTTCAGTAATCCGTCGTTTTCTGTCGTAAGGCTGAAACGTACAAGCTAACGATACGGTGCTTTTCGTCCTCACATAACCCCTTTGACTATGTGGGAGGGCTGTTTAGCGACTCGTCGCCTCATTGTTTGCTGTGTTCTTTCGTTCACGTACTCGTTCGTCAGTCAATTGTGTGTGTGCGCGCACACCTACAGACCCATACAGTGACCCTCTCCGTTTGTTCTCTAAAGGTGAATCATGGTTACATCGCCGTCGCCACTCCCAAGGAAGTGATCGAACTGAATGTGGAAAATCTGGTCACACTGCCTGCCTGGTACGCAGACGAGGTGGAATACGACTTGGAACTAATGCGAAGGTTGGTTAGTGGGCACATTTTTTTTTTAGTTTACTTAATTGTTTAGGTAGACATTCGTGTCCCTCGTGGTCCCTTGTGTCATGTTCATTCAACGAGTCGCGCCGCGTAACATGCTCCTGGGAAGAAGACAACAATAAAACTTACTTCGGTCGAAATCATGGATCGGTCTATAATTCTATGATGATGTTTGCCGAGGCATCACAAAATGGTTCAAGCTTACGAATGACGTGTGAACGACGTTCATCCTTTAGCTCTATCCTTAGGCATCATCATCGACAGCATAACACCGATGCTTCACTGCCGTACGTCCTTAGGCAGTTGAGTGTATGAATTGTACGACTGATTTGGAAGAAGATGAACCGTGATTCTTGGAGCCAGTTAAGTGTGGTGCTTTTAGAGTGTGCTCAGAGTGAGGTGGTTACCGGACTCTCCTGCACCCACCGCGGTGAAGGAATTATCCTAGGTCTTAACTAGCCTCGGCACCGATACAGTCTGACGCGTGGGATGATGTTCCATCTGGCCCCATAGTTCGGGGGAACAGGAAGTGTAGCAGCAGTTTAGAGAATTCCGCTTTGTATAGGTAAGACAAACTGACACACTGCGATTGCAAATTACGGAAACGACGGTAGAGACTTGATAGGCCAAAACAGCCGAAAAGCGATATCAAGTGGTGAGCAAACAATTCGATTGGCAACTTCGTATATGAACAACAGCTTGGTGGCGAATTTCTCATGTAGTTGTCTTTTTACATAGTGCACGACGTTTGGACAAAATTTGGTCATATCCCAGAAGGCTTAGCAGCACAGGAAGTCTTTCGAAGCTCACCAAATGAGCGTAGGTGGTTCGAGCTCGACACCAACGTCAGCTTGCTTGTGTGCCGCGGCAGTGAAGCTTCAGTGTCAACACTGACGTTGCTGCCTTAGATGATGATGATGACTACCGCAGTTTCGTTTCAGTGTATCCACATTTAGTTCCGTAACTGAGAACTGAAGTGAAGTGTACTCAAACCGTGAAACACTAGACCGGACAGAAACCGATCGCAAGAACATTCTTGACATCGTATCGTACAACTTCGTTTGCTTCTTATACACTCTCCGATGTGTACAGCAGCCGTTCCCATTCTCTTTACACCTGTTCCCTGCTTCACAAACTGGGACGGGAAACTTAAACCTGTTTTTTTTCAGCACAATCTACCTAATTCTATGTGGTCGTGTATACTTTTGGAGCAAATAAGAACCTCGGACGCTGTTTATAACTCATGGAAATGTCATCGTGTGTATTAATATACTTCTTTCATTTCATAATCACTATGATTTACAACTATTTGAATTTTTTTTCGCCGCTCGTCTCCGGCCGCTGACCGTGACATTTCGTTGCACTTTTTGAACAGGCCCAAACCACATGTCTACACGGAAGGTGGTGGTGGCACTGACGATTTCGTGATCTTGGATTCGCCATACACCGGTAACGCATCGACAGGGGAGGTTCCAGCTGGCCCCATGACAACCGCACATTCGAGTAAGATTGGTGGTAGTGGTTCCGCTACTGCCGATCACGGCCATCCGCATGTGGTAAGTGGGAAAGTTGTCACCGCGAATATCTGATAATGGGAGTTTTCCTCTGTTCCTTTTCACGTACGCGAATTCCCAACCCTTGCTTTTTCCATTATCGTAGTTTTCCACACAGTTCCGTGGGCTACAGTTACATTCGACCTCCGTCCAATTGTCTAAGCCTGCACTGGAAAGAAGTCGACGCCTGGCTACTACGGTCAGTCCGTCCAACAACGAGTTTGTACCGCACGTTCCATGTTGTACCCGTTTCGAGATCTTATTTTTGTTCGTCCATTTCACCGCGTTGATCTGTTGTTGCCCACACTTTACTCAAAGTAATTTCGACTCAACGCTTTCCCCCCTTATACGGGCGGTAACCTTCCAAGGACCCCCGAACCGACGGGAGTTCTGTCCCATAGGGCGCCTTACCATCAGCCGTGACTTAATGTGTGATCTCCTTCTGAGAGATGATCTTCAGGAGAGACCAGCTACTTTACTATAACTTACCTCTTGGATGAATGCAGTCTTCGTGCAACAACTCCACTGGTGAAAAAGATCAGGATCAACTCGAGTGGTTATTGCCACGGCAGGATATCGGAGCTAATTACGCTTTCGGTCACGCTGCTGTGGGGCGAGATGGCCCAAGTGGTTAGAGAGCGAATCTACTGACCGGAAGGTCCGTGGTTCGAACCCGACCTCCGCCTCTCGACTTCCCCTGTCTAGGCTTGGGCAACCTGGTAGTATCCCAGCCCTCGTGCTTCCTTCGGGTGGCATGGCAGCTAGGCACTGAAAGGGTGCTACAGCTCTACGGTTTTTTTCACGCTGTTGCGTGGAGGAATGGGGTATTCGTTCGAAATTTGCCTAATAACTCGATTTCAATTCATGACCGTTTTCAGCGTCACTTACCTTATAGTATCTCCTTGAAGAGATCTTTACCTGTGGTGGTACCTCTTGAGGGATACCATACTTTGGCTCTTTGTGTGTCCAACGTTTTCCGAGTGCGTCAGTTCTTGCATGAAATTTCCTCTCGCCAAAAGGATTCATCATATTTGTTTGCTCCAGTTCCAGACCTCACGATAGAGCTGCGAATCTTTTCGCTGCCTTTTGTGAAGTATCCCAAAACCCTCATTGACAATCTTGTCCTGTATTGCGCAATGTTTCGCTCTGATTTGGCGCATTGTTTGTGGTTCTTTCGGTCAGTTTATTATACAGGGTATTGAGTTTGAGGCTGACGTTAGGTAGCACTCATAATTTGCGTTAGTTTTCGTTCACATTTCAATTAGCTGCTCAACGATCCTTTGTTATTACGAAGCGACGTGAACATTCGGTGACGCTCTTGGACGATCTGCCTTAGGTTTGTGGCTCTACACGAGTGATCAGCTCGCGCTCCCGTAACTACTTGTACCTTCATTCTAAATGACATTAGTCTGTGTTCCTGTGGTCTACGTGGCCCTTTCATCTTTCGTCTTTCATCCCTCCTGTCTGACGTCGCACCGGTGTTCGAATCCATGTTAATGCATCGCCTGATGCCACTTAGGGGCTGTGCAAACGCTACATCGATTACAGCACTTGCTGTACCGTCATTCCCTTGATATCCGTAGTTCGTCACCGAAACTAAGCTCATTCCGTCAGACCGACTATACAGATCCGGGTGCCTTTCTTGACGGCAGTTTTTTTCATAATAATGAATACCTGCGGGTGGTTTTCTCCGTCTCATTTACTGCTGGCTGCGTAGATGGGCGGTGTGACATATTCGATCACTTATTGTCAAACACATCTACCGAAATTCAACTATTTGACAATGTCCTTCGAATCGGTCGATACTGTATACTTCATTGAGCTCGTGTCATGTTGTGGGTCACTGACTGCTGGCGCCCTATCCCTGGCGCGCTGTTTAGGGGATTAGGCCGTATCGTTAACAGACAAGGAATTTCTCATACTGTCTGTGTTGTTCTGCTGAAGCCTGAAGTTTTAATTCCATGGGCGTTCTTCAAACTCAGGGAAAGCAAAGAGTTTCTGCACGTACAGTACAGTCGTGAACGAGTGATTGAAGTGCCTTGTGTTATTAAATTTAACGGACCGCTTGTTGTGTTTTGTTCTGTTTGTATTACATTTGTCAACGCGGATCTTTGTTTTGGCTGGATTTGACTTTCCTCAAAAAAACGAGAGTGATGTGACGAGGGTGTTTGTTTGTCGTTGTCAACTAGTACAGTCATCGTGGTGCATGATACTCACTCTGTACGACCGAACAAGCACACCCTTCACTTTCTTTCACTTTTCTCAACTGCAGATTCTCAAAAGAAGTCTACCGGCCGTGTACAGTTTGGCGTCTCATCCCATCTTGCCATACTGTGAGTTGTCTATAGAACAATTGTCCATTCATCACAATAGGATTTCTGTTTCAATTCCAAACGACAAGTGTTTCCTCTCTCTCTCCTTTCTCACAGACCTCAGTGGAACGGGTACAGGTTCAGTCCACTTATTCGAATGGGCCACCACAATTCCGCTGATCGCTGGTTTCACAAACACCTATGCCTTGACACCAGCTGGTGCTTCGGGACAAGTCCCTGCCGGGTCACGTGGTGCGCGAGTAACGGCACTTCATTTTGACCATAGCGGTCGTAGGGTAAGTTGCACACAGTTCATACTTACGGAAACTGCTAATCCGAATAGTCGGCATCCCTGGTTCCCAATGTGATGCTTTGGGTAAGAGATGGCTTCTCCCTCTGTTCTAGCATTCTGGAGCACATGAGACTTGTTTTTGAAACGTTTTGGGTAGCACGATCTTGGGAAGAGTCTATTGCAACGCCTTCTGGATTATAATATGGATAGACAACCGCACATTCAGTCTTAGCGTTTATTGTTAAACCTATGGGGCATCGGTGTTCTGGTTCCCGGCACCGACCAATGAGGATGACAGCTGAATCCTGTGCCAAACCTACTCGCATTTATGTGCTGCAACGGCCAGTAAGCGTAACCCGTACGTGATAGTCCAGAAGCCCAGGCCGCCTGCCGGGCTCAGCATCAATGCGTGCTCTAATTAGTGGAGAGTGTGGACACAACAGTCAATCGCGTTCCAGCATAGCATATACTTTAAATACACTGCATTGTACATGTTTTTTTCGGTGTTTAATACACTTTGTATACCCCTTGGTGATTCTTCTATAGAAAACGCTAGCTTGGCATGACCACACCGAGAACTGAGCTGAGGTATTACCGTTATTACAACTATATAAAGTAGAAGCCCCAGTTCAAATATGATCGCACCATCCCTCTCACATCCTGACCTTATGAATCATGTATTCTCGGCGATTTGAATGAGGTTAACACACTTCCGTAATGTGTTTACTCTGAGCCATCGTCACCCGTGTGCCTCCTATTACTAACTCATCAGCCAGGTCCGCTGTAGGGTCTAACGCGATGGCTACCAATCAGCTGTCCGCACTATAACCTGTTTTGAAGAATCGTAGGACTTTGAACCCAGACGTAGTATCCCGTTTCCCTAAGCATATCTATCAGGGTGATAACGGAGAACTGAAAACTATTTGCAACAGTACTTGCTCTTCCATTTTGGAGGTTTTAGCTCATCTATTTATCTGGGCCCTGTTCTTTTACAGTTCGGTTGTGGTGACGCTGATGGTAACTTTGGCCTCTGGAATTTGCAGACTACCACTCCTGACAAACCACCGTACTTCGTGAGTCGGTTTCATTTGTTTTGCTAGTTGTTTTTAAGGCTCGTGAGAAAATGGCACAAAATTACCCGCTAGTTGTAACGGGTGTCAATGGCTCAAGTGGTTAGAGCGCAAATTTACTAACCGGAAGGTCCATGGTTCGAACCTGCCTCTCGACTTCCTCTGTCTAGGTTTGGGCAACCTGGCAGTATCCTAGTCCTCGTGCTTTCTTCGGATAGCATGGCAGCTAGGCATCGAAAGGGTGAACGACAGGTGTAATGTTTCTCTTATTGGTGTTACTGCATAATTAGACTCTTGCGCTACTCTGTTACGTTCGTTTGTCCGGCGATAGGTCCCAACCCTTGGGTATGACTGTCATCGCAGGTTCAGTCTCACGTAATTTATCCCTATTCACTTTCGTATGTTTTGTTCGCCTCCACAGTTAGATCATCCAAGGTGGTGTCGTTTAGACTAATTTTTCTATCGCCTGTGTCGATATTTCTAAGCTGGAACTGTCTTGCTAACTGGAAGGCAGTAGCCTGAGTTGATCCTTCTTTGACATGACTTACGCCCTTACTTTCCCCACGCTTTTGTTTGATTCTTCACGCCCACATCCCCACGAGGTAACCCATTTTCACTGAAGAGTTCGTTCTGTAACTGGAGCCGATCTATGCTAGAAAACCGAGAAGCTCTGTACACCTGTTTCATCCTCACTGCCAGTGCATTACTCACGAGATTCCGGAGAGTCTCGAACCCGCGACCATCCTTCTAGTAGTTTGAACATTTGAACATTCGGCCACAAGTGATTACTCAACATTGTGGTCAACTTGCACTTAGACAGGACATATCGCCACTCGTCCTTCAATCACGGAATCCACATCAATTAGTCGCGTGTTGGCGACGATCGCTCAATTGGCCCATTAGACAATATACACCGCTATTGGAAATCCATATTCACCCACACTAGCATCCTGTTTGTTAGACTCTCACAGTCCCACTTTTTTATATGCTTGCTGTGGTACGTCTCGGTGAGGAACGAATTTTACGGGGTTGTCGGTTTCGCTCAGCATATCTGTTCGGGAGATATAGGGTAGTCTTGCAGGCGAGTATCTTTGAGGCCCCTGACGAATGAGTCGCTCAGGTCCGGAGATATGGAACCGAACAGCAATAGGCGCTAGTCCTCACTTGGCGCAGTACAGGGACTTAGTGCTAGCTTAACACAATCATTCCGAGGTGCCTACACCTCCAGACATTCACTCAGGCAATCTGGATAGAAACTGACAACAAGAACGCCACTGACATCGGTTGGCAGCCATGCCTTGTAGTGTCTCCAACCAGGCGCAGTGAGGATCACGCGGTCCCCATCCTGGAAGGCTACTAGGCTACAGAAAGATGAACTAGGATACCGTATAAAACTCTCCATGTTTGGTGTTGTAAAACTAATGCGACCGTTTCCATTTCCAGCGCTGTCGCTGTCACGCGAAAGGATTGGCCGATTTCTGTTTTGTCGGATCAAGTAGTCTCATTGCCACTGTGGGTGCGGGTACGGGACCTGCAGGGCCTTCACTTCCAGGTGGTCTCCATGTGACCGGACACGTCAGTTCCGGTGAGCAGCCAGGCCCCGGTGGACTTTCCCCGGTTTTCAGCGCAGATCAAGATGGAGCGAATCTCGCACTTTGGGATGCTTTGTTGCCTCCGCATCGAAGCTGCGTCATTCGTGAGTACTTCTCCCAGATCGGATTCAATTTTATCGTTTGGTTAAAACAAATGCTTCCATAGCGTATGGCGCTTGTTAAAATGTCTGGATCCGCTTGTTCAGCGGAAGGCGTATTTTTGAGAAATACACTCATTTGCAAATCAATTTGGTTTTCACGATAGACTCAACTGCATATCTCGTTC
>NW_008751752.1:447422-447824 GCF_000715545.1 Opisthorchis viverrini | reverse complement strand
CCAAGGGGACTGTGTCCAAGCGACGAGCCGCATAAAAGAGGAAAACCGCTCCTGGGTTGTTGAAAGGTTTTCAGCGGTAGATATATATACCGTTGAAACAACCAAACATGTGTTAAGCACATGTCCTAACCAGCGCGAGTGGCTTGTTCAACGCGGGCGACTCCATTCCTCGTGAAGCCACCTCCTGGTCCACCTCAGCATTACTGATCCGATGTTCTCACCACATCCGCTGAATGCTTCGAAGACACGATGGTCAGACACCAAGTTCCTGCGTAGACCTACGCTTCTCATTCATAAAGCAGCATGGATCACACTCTCGTGGTATATACTCTACCCTTGACCGACGTTACGCCGGTACAATAGCTGGTCACAGGTCACCTGGTCTTCCCGACTGATGTCATT
>NW_008751752.1:429671-447035 GCF_000715545.1 Opisthorchis viverrini | reverse complement strand
TAGCCCTCTGTGCGTAGACACTACGCTTCTCATTCATAAACCAACATGGATCGCATTCTCGTGGTATACACTCTAATGTAGACTGACGTTACGCCGGTACCATAGCTGGCCACAGGTCCCCTGATCTTCCCGATTGATGTCATTTCCAGCCATTCTATCCAGGTCATGTTGATGGGCTGTACTTTACCCTCTGCAGGTGTGAAGTAAATGCTGAACCGTTAGGTAGTATTAATGAAGTTTGAAATGACTCGCATCTCCAAGGGCAGTAATACCGTACCGTGTCTGTGAAATCAATGAAGCATTTCCAGAGTATGTCTACTCATCACATATTTTTTTCGATTTCCAGGCGTCACAGACCCTGAATTAGAGAGTCCTTGCACGGCCATTTCACACTTCACCCCCTCTCTGCGCTCTTCTGGATGGCCCCAGTTTCTGTCCACGTCATCTACCCTAGATGGTCTACTATCCCGAAACGGCGCAACACCATTCGCTTTGGGGAGTGTAACACGTGATCGCCTGGTAGCAGTTGGGACAAAACGTGGAGAAGTCTGTTTTGTTGACCTACGGCAGCCGAAGGTCATGCGCAGTTTCGCTGCTCACGACTCTGCGATACGGACGTTGTGTATCGACCCCACCAATGATTGTCTGATTACTGGAGGGGCAGACGGACAGGTTAAGGTAAGTTCGTTTGGGCTTACCTGTTTCTGAAAGGTTCTGTCTCAATTGACGATTCGTTGACTCATCCATCTTACATTTTTGATTGACAGATATGGCGGCTTTCCGAACACGAGCTGATTAACAGTTTCTACGGGGACTTTTATCAGGGCCGTGGTGCGGCAGCGCTGGCTGCCGCTCTCTCTTCCGTTTTTGATTGACAGATATGGCGGCTTTCCGAACACGAGCTGATTAACAGTTTCTACGGGGACTTTTATCAGGGCCGTGGTGCGGCAGCGCTTGCTGCCGCTGCTCTCTTCCGTGGCAACCAGACGGCAGCCATTATTGCTGCCACCTATCCGGGCATCTCCGAAATCAAACTCCTCCCTCTAGTGCCCGGAGCTTCCCTGTTACAGCAAGGCAAGAGTGTTGGTGCGGATGGTTCGGACATAGTCCAGCCTTACTACCAAAATCAGGACTCGATTGCAGCCGCTTCTGCCGCCTGTCGATTTATCAGTTGTGGTGCTGACGGGGGATTGCGGATGCGCAGTTTTATCGTTCGACCGAAGCCATTCTGTGTTTGTTGACACGTGCAGAAAAGCACAAATTACCTATCATCATGAGATATTTCACTATCAATCAAGCACATTCCTAGGCTGCTATCGCCAGTTATCTTAGCTTCTATTTATCTGTGGTTTACTCAACTGTTTCCTGCCTCACAGAGGCGACCCATATGCGTGTTGTGATAAATCGTCATTAGTACTTGCAATAAATGTGCAGAATACCTTGCTTCACAAATCAAATGTTCTTTTTGTGGCGAGGCATGGGAGCTCGTTTTCACAAACTGGAAGTGGTCAGATTCTATTATCCACAAGCAGTCCTATTTTTAACAAGGAACCCAGATGACAAACAATCGTTCAGCTGTAACACCCTTCCGGTGTTCAGCTGCCATGTCACCCCTAAAGGAAGTTCGAGGGCTGGGATACTGTCGGTTGCCCAAGCCTAGACAGGGGAAGTCGAGAGGCATAGGTCGGGTTCATGGGGGAAGTCGAGAGGCATAGGTCGGGTTCACGGACTTCCCGGTCAATAAATTCGCGCTCTAACCGCTGAACCATGATAATGCAACCCAGATGAAGTACCATCTGCTATCCAGCTGAGAGAAATCATACGGCTTGCGTCATAAAGTGTTCAGAACAGCGGTGTTGCACAGCCTGGATTATTCATCTGAGGACTTTATCCTAAAAAGGGACAAAACTACCTAATCAAACGATGGAATCATAAACCAGAAGCAAAAGCATTGTTGGCATCTGTTCGCGGTCTTATACTATATCGTACCACTTGCTTTAGTCGAGCGCTGACAGGGTCACATCTGTTCGCGGTCTTATACTATATCGTATCACTTGCTTCAGTCGAGCGTAGGCCTCACTTGTTAAGCGGCAGGCATCGACGGTACCTAGACCTTTCGTGGTCTCCTCCTCTACGTCTTTCTGTCAGGTAGCACATTTCTCACCTCATCGTTTGTACCATTCCGGATTCGATGCGAGGTTACTGAACATGTGAAGTGGATGACGGGGCTAGCTGCAGTTTGTAGGCAAAAATGCAACAAGCTCGTCAATGCACCGATGCGTTAAGGGCGATTCTACATTTGATATTGCCATGTTCGCTCCTTCCATGAAAATTCTAGCCGATAATAGACTGGTTACAATTACCCGCTTCTGTTGAAAGTGAAAAAGGGATCAATTGTCACTTATTTGTTGTAACACGCTGGTGTCCGGATAGCCCAACAAGATCCACAAACAAGTCAGAAAGGCAAAGATCCGACAGAAGCAACCATATCAACACAAGCCAAAACCGTGCAGGAGTACCATCAGTTTGTCGGATTCAAGCCTGCAGTCTCAACTGGCATTCAGCTCTTCCCCCGGGACATCCGCTATCTAGCGAAGAATTTCGTGCCTGCATGCCTTAATTCCTCGGCGCCCATTTGACTTGCCAAACAGCGTGTGGAGTGGGTCTGAATACTTCCGATACACCTACTACGGTGCTGTTCACATAGTGGATGCGACTGTTACAACTACCCGGGCCCTGATCCTCACTGGAATAGCTTAGGGCACCTGATTGTGTACTGAAGGCTCCTATACAATACCTGCGCAGTATTTCCACAACCCATCACTTGCAGTGTCGATCCATAGGTAACCAACGCACAGTGGAGCTAGGCTATTAAGGTTTGGTAACTCTGCTCACGCAATGGTGACTCAGCAACACTGGAGTTGTTCTTTGGTTAGATCGATTGTCAGATATGTCGGTGGTTTATGGTGCCACAGACAGATAAATGACCTTCTAATAGGAATTAACCTTCATTTGGTGAATATAATCGTCAAACCGTGTCTACAGTTGCATTTTGGAAAAAAACATATTGAGTGAAACCGAATTCAAGCTACCCGTGGGTTTCTGTAGATAGGTATTTGTGCGGAACTTAGTGGAACAAGCCCATTGCGTTCCCCAACCAACTGCGGAGTCCACAAATACGAAGCCATTATATTTTTACACGTCGCTTTTTACAGATGTAATAGGAAACTGACGAAGTCATTTTAGAGGATGGGGAGTTTGAAAGGGCTCACCGAGTGTACTTCGGGGCGCTATACTCTAAAGGTTGATCGTAGCACGCAAATCAAAGATGGATGGTCGAGAATACTCTTTTCTAACATCGTATGGCAGTGCCAATAGCCATGAAAAGTCCAAATGTCCCACCGCCTTGGAGCATACCTTTCCCAACCGTCTGTATGAGTTCACGACCTCGAAGGCCAAATCTGTAGATCGAGAGAGAAGAAAGATACAACCAAATCAGGATTAGTTTCAAGACGAGCAAGTATGCTCATTACTCATGAGTCTCAAACAATTTTTGTGGTGTGAACCGATCATCTTTTTGGCAGGTAAAGACTAGCTCTACCTGTTTGCTTGGATCGTGTGACCTTGATATGCCCGTCTGGGACTTATTCAAAGAGGGATTTTATCAGGCGACTATCCCATGCTGGTTCACCTCATCAGCAACAGCCCGCGTATCTTTATTTTCTCAACCTTAGATGTATATAACTGGCACGGAAGTTTGTTTACTTCACTACTGCCTGGTTGAGTTCGGCTCATCCAGTACGGAAAATAAGGAGGGTGAGAACAGGCTGAGGGGATTGACCACTGTGTAACCGGGCTACTGTAGTCAGACAGCTAATACATCTTGTTTCAGGATAATGCAAATCACCCGCATTACTGGTCCCACTAGTTATGGACTGTCTTTCGGTCGCCTCGTCCAAAATGTAACAAAATTAATCATCAAGAACAGCAACGTCAGTGTTGGCACTGATGCTTTACTGCCGGAACAGAAAAAAGTGATAATCGTTCAGGTGCAAAACCGTTTCGGTGCCTAGCTGCCATGCCACCCGGAAGAACTAGGGTTGACGTGCTGATAGGTCGCCATATTCTAGAGAGGAGCTGTGGGTATGCAGAAGTCGGGTTCAAACCAGGGGCCTCCCGGTCAGTATGTTCGCTCACTAACCACCGGATCAATAAAAATAGTGGCTTTTCCCAGGTTTTGCGAGATAAACATGAGTATATTGGTATGGTACATCATTATGAAGCAGTAGCAGTATAGCAAACCACAATGAACCGGCATCTCCGGCGAGGAATTCCTCTGCATACTGAGAATGCATCGTAACACAATGAGACCGCCGTATGCTTGCTTAGAGCTTTCCACACCAACTGTGGTTCTCCAATGGCGATCCAACTCCTGTTTTTTATGAAGGTTGTAGGGAAGGGTTACTAAGGGCTGGAGGGGAATGTACATCCAGTTCAGAACTATACATGGTTCCAGTTCGCCTTCCCGAACCTTTTGACCCGTGGAATGTGCTTTGCGACTGTAAGAATGTAGCGCATTCAATCGTCGTTTATTTTGAAAACTGGTATGCTTGGGCTGAACCCCGTAACAGTTTTTTCTCTACGGTTGTTCTTTTACGATGACGTAATGTCGGGAAGTTCAAGCGATCAACGCTTGCAGAAAACCCAACTATAGTCCGCAGAATGGCAATATGCGACAACATATGACCTCGAGATTGCCGTCGGATGAGTTCAATTCAGTGTGGCAGCCGTGCGCATGTGTACCGTCGTTCGGGTCGGTGTAGCTTATGGCAGCAGACAGCTAAGGATGAATGGTTACAGAAAAACATTTTAAATAAGAGAAAAATAGAAAATGGCGGGCTGATGATGAAGAAAAGGATATACATATATATAGCAGCACTATGTCGGCGAGTACCTCCAACTAGTGATGCGGTGAGACTGGAAAGTTCCAACCTCGCAGACGACATACACCAGGGCAGCCAAGGTCTTTTGTTTTTTTTCATGATCCATCTCCGAATCATACGCCGTTTACGACGTGGTACCCTCCAGTCGGAATCTATCTTAGCAGAGCACGAAGAGGCAATAAATCAACTAGAGTAGATGGCCACGTAGCGGCCACATGATTTCCGCCGCGATAGAAATGAACCAATGGATGGCCGAGTATTTGACACTGAGATAAGTCTATAATAAATGAATGACGGAAATACACTACACAAGCGTTCAGCTGGAGATCAACAGCCTATACCATGCCGACTACTGCAGACTAGCTCGTTTTAGCGCGTCAGTAACCATTCCTTTATCATAAACAGCCTTGCGATTGTCTAGCTCCCAGTCAGCGCACACCACTGTACTTCTATTTTCACCAACATACTCATCGATATCAATACACCCAAGGTAAATGCTGACGTCCAAATGTCATAAAGCTGAGCCATCTTGAGCATTATATCGGAGTAAGATGTCATCAGTGGGGTTGATCAAGCATACCTAGTGAACTTACACAATACAGCCCACGCGCACGACAAGCAGATTTTAGCTCACTAGTCAGGTTGGGACGTAAAATCATGGTCACCATTGGGATCAGTTATCCGTACTATTCTGCAAGGTTTTCAACTGAGTGCATGAATGATGACCAAGAGCCCGAACAACAATACGCGAGTCCGTAAAATCCACTCTGACTGTGATCAATTTTAATTACCGTAGCCACGTCTTGTCCCCCAGCAAGCGCTATCTGGTCAATGGTTGTATGGCACATGCCCAAACAACTCTAGCCTGACGATATTTGTTTGCTGCTCAGACGATTCTGACCGGTTACAAAACTCATTTAGACACCATTTCGTTGTGTGTCCAGTTGTGTTACGAAAGCACTGGTGATCAAACGTTATTTGTTTGCTGCTCAGACGATTCTGACCGCTTACGAAACTCATTTAGACACCATTCCGTTGTGTCCAGTTATGTTACGAAAGCACTGGTGATCAAACGTCTGGAGGCGTTTTAGGTCTCTATTTCGGTGAAGTCCTGTTTTGAACCGATGAAGTAACGCTACCTACACAGCCGTCTGGTACGCGCGGTTCTTTCGGTTGGATTCGTTTGGTCACCTATGAACAGTTTGCTAGGGGTTCGTCGGTTTTAACTGCTACCGTTTCAGTTACCGGGAAATCGGACAGTGTGAGAGATGTAGCCAACCATTGGACAAAATTGCCTGGTCAGTTAATTCGGAGCAGCTACGCATTGAGGGCGGTAGCTTTGATCCACAAGGCACTGATTGCGTGACTGAGCAGTGCCTGCCAGTGTCATTAATCACCAATGAGTTGAGTCCCGGATTCCCCATTGAGGGAAGCGGCAGTGGTCGACCCAACCGAGTTTGCCCGGTTGTTGTATTCATGCTTCATTGCCAGGTACTAGACAGTCCACCGCTGAGTCACTTCCCTTCAGCACAGGGCTGGGAGAAATCTCTGCGAGGCAGAGCACGGCCATTTAATCTCTATGAAATTCTATTCTGATTACGTGAAGCTGACAAACTCTCTGGGCGCTCTGGCGGTTATGACACAGTACAATCGCGGTCTAAGCAGATGTCAAAGTTGATAAACCGATCAACAGCACACAAGGGTTCAAAATTCTGAAACAAATAAATGTACGCTGATTATGAGACCGATCAACACGAGGTGTGATGGAAAGTAATAAGAAGCGAATTGGACTCAAAAGAACACTTATGATAAGACTGCGCTTGGAAAGCGGATTGGTTAAAGGCAGCGTACCGTAAACAGCTGAAACCACCAAAGATGGCCCCACTGGCCACACCAACACAAAATCCCATCATGAAGCCATACTTCATGCGACTGAGACAAGAAGGCTGCTGGATTCCACCACCAAACGTGTTTGGAGCAACTGGCATAGCTGGAAAAATAAGGAACATTGGCCTGATGAATTTTACTGCAAACAAGAAACAGCCAAGTTATGAGAGATGTCTGTAGTAAGACATCAAACTCAAGCAGTGCAGCAATACGAACGAACTATATCTTGCTTGCGTAACAGCCCCCACAACAAAAGGAAAGCTTGGAGCAGTGATAATAATGGATCACCTGTAGCACACTTTGTATGCTTGGTTGCCATGCCGCCCGAAGAAAGCATGAAGGCCGAGATACTGCCAGGTTGCTCGAGCATAGACAGGAGCACTCGAGATGCGGAGGTCGGGCTTGAGCCACGGATCCTTCAGTCAGTACGTTCGCGCCTTAACCAATGAAACATCTCAACGGATAACGAAGAACATTGGTATCAGCGGCTAATCATTACCAATTCTATTCACGAACCTGAAGAGCTCGAAGCAGCTCAGTGGTTAAAGTGGAATGTTATTAAGGGGAAATCCGTGGTTCGAATCCAACTCCAGGAGGTTAAATGCTCCCGTCCAAGCTTTGGAAACCTTATACTATCTCAGTCCTCGTGATCCTTTCGGGTAGCGTTGCAACTAGGTTCGGAAAAGGCGCTACAGCTGAACAATTTGCTTGCTATGCCCGGTTTAGCGTCATTATTGTTCCAGGTCCAGCCATCGTCGCCATCACGGTTTGTGTCGATCTCAGATGCTGCAACAACCAGGACACCGCGGTCCAACTCGGTGAGAGCGGAATTCGAAGTTGAATTTGCTTCCCAAAAGAAATTTGTGACGGTTCGTATCAACAACGCTCTAGTTCAGTTTCGGCTTGATATGGGCTCCGACATCGCGCTGCTCAGTGAACGAAGGTGGAGACAAACCGATAAGCTGCATGTGAAACCAACTGAATACTGGACCAGTAGTGCTTCTGGCGGTAAGCTGCAGTTGGCTGGCGAGGTTCACTGCTGCATAAGCTTCAATGACTCAAATGTGAAAACCACGTGGTACATGACGTAATGCCCCAAACTTGGTTTCATACGACTGGATTGGATCGATGGACTGAATCTACTTGGAAAGCCTATTAATACTAATTGCAATCTCACGCACACAGCACCAGGGAGTGCTCTCGAACTCGCTTTATGAAGAGTTCACTTGAGGACCTCCAGTAAATTATGCATCTGTATTAGCCGACGGGTTTGGACGCTGCACAAAAGCGAGAGTCAGATTGTCCCTTCTCCCCGGTGCCAAACCAATTTTCAGACCAAAACACCCAATTAAATAAGCAGCCTTGCCAACCATTGACCAGGAACTGGACCGACTACAGAAGTCTGGCGTCCTCCAAATGACCAACCACTCCGCATAAGCCGCACCGATCGCAGTGGTGAAGGAGATTAACGAGACCATGCGGTTATGTGCATATTTCTCCACCGGTCTCAATACTGCACTAGATACCGATCAATACCCTCTGCCTCTTCTAGACGATCTGTTCGCGAAGCTGAGTGGGGGTATATGTTTCGCGAAGATTGACTTGGCCGATGCTTACCTCCAGGTTGAAGTTGAGGAAGAACCCCGAGAACTTCTGACGTCAATACGCACCGCAATCTGTTTCAGTATACCCGACCGCCATTCGGTGTCAAAACAACGCCAGGCATATTTCAACAGATCATGGATACGATGCTGAAGGATGCCCCTGGCGTAGCTGCCTACTTGGACGGTCTCATTGTTGTAAGTCACAACCGCACGAAGCGTGGCAACGCCTTAATTACGTGCTTGGTCGTATTCAAAAATATGGCCTCAAAGTAGGGTAAGAAAACGCACCTTCTTCACGTGGTCGATACAGTACCTTGGTCCCATCATTGGCCAACATGGCCGCCGACCAGACGCGGAGAACATCGACGCTATCAAACGTATGCCAGCAATCACAGACGTGACGTCCCTCAGGCCCTTTCTCGGTCTCGTCAGTCAACACAGTTTGTTTCTGTTTGCCATGCATCGCTTCCGAGGCCCACTAAACCAGATAATTACCAAAGACGACGAGTTGAAATGGTAAAAGTGCCAGTGCGCCTTTGGCTCTGTCAAATATATGCTGACTTCCGATTTGCTACTCAGCTACTACGATCCATCGCTGCAAATCGTTGTGGCGTTAAATGCATCGAACTATGGGGTTGACGCAGTGATTTTACATGTATTTCCTGACAGCAGCCAGAAAGCCATTGCACATGCGGCCAGATCCCTGACATCAGCCGAGCGCAACCACAGCCAAGTCTAAAAGGGAGCTTTGACGATCGTGTTCGCTGTCAAAAAATAATCTATGCCCGTCAGTTCATCCCACTGACAGATGACAAGCCACTTCTTGCTGTGTTTGGCTCGAAGGCATCCCAGCATGTACCGCCAACCGCCTACAGCGACGGGCAAACCTGCTTCTGGGATATGACCAAGTACCAGTCCACAACCAGCCACTGAAAAGCCGGAGCACTGTGGCATCTCACTGGTTCAGGTAGGCCAGGACCAGATGATACTTCAGTCGCAACAATTGCCTTGGAACCGGAGGTTAACCACGCAGTGTCTTAAGCGGTTCGAATTCTCCCAGTGACCGCCGACCTGGTCCGCCAGGCTACCGACCAAGACCCTGTCATTAAGTACCACTGCAATCAGTGTCCGAAAACCTGCCCAAAAGACGAACAGAGAGCTTACTTCACCACCATCACTAGCCGATGGACGCCTTTTGTTTACAGAACGCGTTCTCGTCCCAAAGAAGTTACAACAAGCCATTTTGAATCAGTTTCATAGAGGGCACCCGGGGACAAACAGGATGAGGGCTCTTGTTCGGAGTTACGTCTACTGGCCTTTGATGGACCCCCAGAAGGAACAAGTCTCGTAATCTTGTCTGCGATGTTCTGAAGCATTCAAGTCACCCGGTTGAAACCTACCTACGGTTGTGGCTGCAAGGGATCGAACCCTGGTCTCGTCTTCATATTCACTATGCAGGTCCAGTTGGTGGTCGCGGTCGACACACACAGCAAGTGACCGGAAATTCTTCCAGTGAACAATCTCACGACTGCTACTGGAGCACCGAGACTCTGAAGACTGTCCAGTCGCTTTGGAACATCGGAGACTATTGTATCCGATAACGACAGTCAATTCACGCCATCAGCGCTCGCAGAGTTTTGTTGGGAGTCTGGCGTAACTCCTGTTCGCTCACCGCCGTTTCACCCACAGTCGAGGGGCCAGGCAGAATGTTTCGATGCCACCGCCCTTACTGTAGCTTTAAACACACAACCCTTAAGATCTAGTGATGCCTTTTTGACGCCACAAGTGACAAAAGTTAGCAAACGTGATTCGAGTCTTTGAGAATCTTGCACTTTATCAGACATACTTCCATCAGAGCTAGTATAACTACGAGGTATGTAAAGTTCTCCACAATCCCCAGTGATTCTCCTTGAATTGTAACAGATATCTTCGGAGACTGCATGTTCCGAAGCATGACTTTGCACTTTTAAGGTGCAAGGCTCATGCCAGAAGACTATATGATGATGGCCAGCCTATTCAACAAGGCTTGTGGTTCGCTAAGGTCTTCAAAGATGAGGGCGATTTCATCTGCGTACTCCAGATCGACAAGGCTCTCACCAGCAACAATTCGAACACCGGGGTTTTGAAGACCGTCCAGTGTTCGCCTCATTATTCCATCAATTACGAAATTGAACAAGCATGGGGAGAGTGGACATCCTTGTCTGACACTACTTTTCGTAGGTGAGTTTTTGGAGAGCTCAGCATACACCCTCACCCGCCCAGAAGTATGTGAATATAGGGATCGGATTATGTTTACAAACTTCTGGGGCATAGCCTGTTGAGCAAGTGTAGTTAACAGCACTAACCGGCCGACAGAATCAAACGCTCCTTTGAAATCAAGGGATACCGAGATTGCGGGTGGTCTGTATATGTAGCGTTGCTCTAACACTTGATGGAGTGTGAAGATGTGGTCAACGCAGCCTCTACCCGGTCGAAATCCCGATTGATTCGCACGAGTCAATGCTTCGCGTGCCCACGTAAGATGACGAAGAATCAGTGACGCTAGAAGCCTTGTCACAACAGGCGTCAAATTAACACCCATGTGGTTGCTACATTCACTGCGAATACCCTTTTAGAAAACTGGTACTATTATCGATTCACCCCAGTTGTTTGAGACGGTCTCCTTCTCCCAGATAGGCCTAAATAGGCTAGAGAGGCACTTACTGAGGAGTCTGCCGCTATCCTTGGAAAGAGAACGTGGAAGGTCGTCAGGACCAGCAGCACGATGGCAACTGAGTGGAGAAATACATTCGGACACTTCTGAAACCGAAGGCCGCTCCATATATATATGGTCTACCTCTCTATTGAAGGTCAAGATTCTGGATTGGAGGTAGCAGATGACCAGCGGCCCAAACGTTCAGCTTTGCTGCATATCAGGGAGCCATTTTTGGTTTCTATATCGCTGACAAGAGGTTTCCAAGGCCCAGTCAAACGAATCAAAAGCTTGCGCACATCTCCAGCATTCTTTGCATCTTCCATTTCTTCGACCCTTCAAACCCACCAAGCTTCTCGGTCTGCGTGGACACTCAGTTTCACCTGGCGTCGGATGGTGCGCCTGGCGGAGTTGCGGTGGCGACCAGGGGGAATCTGTCGCCGGGTCTCCAGAAAAGACACGGTTCTATCAGAGATCCAATGCTTGGATGAGGTTGGCTGGGTTGTACCGCAAACAGACGCTCCTGCTTTGAGTAACTCGTTGGATATTTCTTCCCAGTGGCCGTTTATATCCGACACCGTACCGTCCGACAGGCATTCGAGGAGCTGTTTCTGATAGTTTCGTTTGGTTTCTGGGTCAACTAGCTTCTCAATGGCTAAGCAAGGTGTGCGCGATTTGCGTACACCTGAAAAGCGCAATGAAAAGCAGCAGCGTACAAGTGCATGGTCGGAGTCCACGCTGGTGTTCCAGAAGGAGCGGCATGCGGTGATCGACCCTCGCCACCGATAACTGACGGCGATGTGGTCTATTTGGATTAGGCACTGGTTTGATGGTGGGCACCACGTTGTCAAGCGATGTCCGGTGTTCCGGAAATTCGTACTGCAAAGGAACAGTGTGTGATCGGCACACATCTGAAGTAAGCGGTCTCCGTTGTCCGTGTGTCTAGTGTCCAAACTAAGACGACCACCCAATCGGGCCTCAGCAGCGCTTAGTTTACCTACCTGGGCGTTTATTTCACCAGCAACCACAACAAAATCTGAGCTTTTAGCCTGCTGTAGAAGGGCACCTAGAGAGTCATAGAAACTATCCTTGGCAGATTCAGAGCTACTGTCAGTTGGGTCGTAAGCAGAAACAATAAACAAGATGCGATGAACCTCACTTCCTCTAGATTCTCTCACCGATGTTGCCAAACGAACCGCACAGAGGCGACTGTTTACGGGTATCCAATCAAGCAGAGACGCTTCCGCTCGTTCGCTCAATACAATACCCACCCCAGCATATCCAGCTGCAGCGGCCTCTGCATCACCAGAGGTGCGCAGTCGGAACCTGGAAGAGAGCGAGGGGGCAGTCAGTTCGATTGCAGTACGTGCGTCCTGCGTCCTTGTTTCTGACAGACAACATACATCAATACAGAGGGAATCCAGCGTACGCGCAAGAGCCACCTGTTGACCTGCTTGCTTCAGTGTGCGAACATTGAAAGTGGCTAAGTAGACAGGCTTTCGGGGTTTGAAAACAGACTTCGAAGTGTTTAGGGTTGTAACTGAACTCGGACGTGCAGAAGCTGCAGCTGAGTGTGATGCAGGGCGAGCAAAACGGTCAGTCCTAGAGCTGGGACCTGCGGATAAAGTATTCAAATTTGGGCGGGGGAGGGTGGAAGACGGAAAACGTGAAAGTGTAAGAAGGGAGGCGTCAGCAGTAGCATGTTTTCGCTTACCCGCCCTGCTGTATGCAGCAAGTAAGGCGACCCGGCTGATGGCACCACGCGACGGCCGATGTGGCATGAGAATATTGTTAGTTGTGTAGGTCATGGTTGTACGAGGGCTGGGATACTGCCAGGGCGCCCACACCTAGACAGGAGGACGATTAGGGTCCTCAACCAAAGCCTTTGGCTCAAAAGCCTAACCGCAAGGCAGCGGTGTTGGGCTGGAAATGCAAGTACATTACAATTTTTACGGAACACGTCGCCACACATGTTCCAACCTTTAGTCTGGAAGGCCAGGAGACTGCGTTCGTCAGACCTCTACCCATGAACCAACCTGGTATGAGAGACTCCGTGAGCATCGTGCGGACACTCCCCAGTATAGCTCAATGGGTCGCCGAGGCACAAAAACCGCCACACCACGGTAAGGTCCAGTCTCTTCAAGCGACGCCAAATCCCAACTCGCATGATAGAGTAGTACCAGCGAAGCACCAATCTGAAAGAAGATTCGGATGCCGCATGAGACTATCCGGCCACAGAAAAGGCGATTGAGTCACTGAAACAGAAGAGCGAATAACCAGTTTAACCGGCATCATGTCACAACCACGCGCTTCTTCAGCGAAGGCCAGAGAGTGTTTGTTCGCGACTACAGCGATAGACATCCTACATGGACTCCGGGACACATCCTTTGCCAGCGAGCCAAGGCGTTCAGCTGTAGCACCTTCCGGTGCCTAACTGCCATGCCACCCGAAGGAAGCACGAGGGCTGTGATACTACCAGGTTGCCCAAGCCTAGGCAGGGGAGGTCGAGTGGCGGAGGTCGGATTCGAACCACGAACCTTCCGGTCAGTAAATTCGCGCTCTAACCACTTGGGCCATCTCGCCCCCCAGCGAGCCAAAGTGCTCTGATATTTAATTTGGCTCAGCGGGGTGAATCCAGCACACAAACCGAATCCGGCCGACAAATGCGCAGATCCTGTTCACCGGACCCAATAAATTGAGTCTAAAGATGCTTCTGGATACTATAGCAGAAAATCTATCAGCTGCTCCGTCGGAGGCCCAGGATGAGAACGCATTACGACCGCGGTGCTGGACAGACAGGGTCTGCAAACCAGTGAAACCACCGCAGGTCGGTAACCAGGCAATTAGAAAGCGAATTTTCGGTTGTGCAACGGGTACTTCCATTGAAAAATGTGTCCAGCACCAGAAGCTGCGCTGTTTTGGACATGTGCTGCATATGCTGAACCATCATTTGCCGAAAAAAGCTCTGTTTTCCATACCCACTTCAGTGACGGAAGCAGTGAGATGGACAACCCTTGACCTGGAAGAAGGGTATAAAGGAGATTACGAAACGTCTCCGTCAGTGCTACTCGCCTTCCAGGATGGGGACCGCTTGATCCCAACTGCGCCTGAATGAAGACGGTGCAAGACATGGCTGCCAACCGATGCAGGTGGCGTTCTTGTTATCAGTTTCTAGCCAAATTCCCTGAATGAGAGTCTGGAGGTGTAGGCGTTTCAACTAGCACTAAGTCCCTTCTCTGTCCACCCTTTCTTCTTTTCTTTACAATGTGGCTTTCAAGGTCATGATTAAACGGCAGCCAAGCATCAGTATTGAACACTGATGTGATACTGTCAGTGATGATGACGATGAAACTCCAAACTCAAGTGCCGAGGAGATTCTGTTGCTTTAATGACATTACCAGAGGAATAGTCGTGGTTCGATCGCGAATTTACTGACCGCAAGGTAAGTGGTTCGAATCGCACCTCTGCCTCTTGACTTGAGCAAACTGGCAATAGCTCAGCCCTCGTGCTTCCTTCTGGTAGCATGGCAGTTAGGCACTGAAAGGGTGCTACAACTGAACAACCATATTATATTTATACCGGAGGAATTCCAGAATGTCGGCTTCAGCTCGACACACACATTGCAGGTGGAAATAACGCGACATCGTCGATGGAGTAGGAAAGATTCCTGTGACGTACGTGAGTGTCTCTCGAAGACCTCTGACTCGACAGAAATAACGATGGGTCGATATCACTGGACCTCATTGCTGCCATAAGTCATACCGGCACCCGGCGACTATGATGGCGCCCGCAAATCCATCAAACCCGGATAGTCAAGAGCTTGCAGAACGACAGAGAACGCCATTGGAGTGAGGAGGACAAAAAGATGGGGAAGGCTGTCGCTGCACGTAACATCGACACTCCGTTTCAGTTAAACCGGTCAACTGAGGAAAAGAAGACACAGGTGTCAGCGAAGTAATGTGAAAAAGACGGTGCAGCAATTCACTCTCACCATTCCTCAGATTTGTTATTGGTGTACTGCACAGAAAATCTCGGTCTTTGAAACCTGATGGGGTCTAAATGCCTCCGGGGTGTTTGCTGACAGACAATACCAAGGAGAATATCGGTCTCCTTGGTTCAGATCCTTCTAAAGTGCAAGCCACTTTAAATGACCTCAATGAGTAGACCACAGTGTTTGGTATGCTACAAGACTAGGAGGGATCAGCCCCAAACCTTAGGCCATAAGACCAGTAAACCGGTCTGGTAGACAAATTTGTTCAGCTAGGCAGTTGCGCAAGTTCCCGTGGTGCGGATGGAGACAAAATTAATTCTCGTGTAGAAAGGCTGGGGAGACTTGCTATCCTGCACCTATTGCATCGGCACCACGTCAGTCCGCCTGCCAACAGAAGAGCATGCAATGAAATGGTGCAACCCATACTGATTTGTGGATCAGAAATGTAGCTTTCACATGTAAGGGACACGGGAAACCTGTCCGTCTTCGATCCTTTGGGTCTTTGAAGCAGCGGTCGGGTCTGGTAGTGACAATGGATAAGCAATGCTGAGGTACGCCAGACGACTACACGCGGAAGGAACTTTCCCACGATGGAAAAAATTACTCACGCTTCGTAGGTTATGCTGGGCTCCAGGCATCTCAGCGCCAAATTACGGACCGAAAGATCCGTGGTTCGAGCCCAACATCAGCATCTCGACTGCCCCTGACTAGGCTTGGGTAACCTGATAGTATCCCAAACCTCGTGCCTCTTTCCTTTGGCACCAAAAAGGTGCTACAACTGAACGATTTTTTAGGTTACGCTGCTTATGATATCTACTAAGCATACCACGGGACCATCTGCCTAGCAAATCTCTTTCCGCCCAGCGCTGTCCTGAGTAGAAGTGACCGAGAGATGGACACTATATGACCTTATAAAGAAGGATAAAACACTAACCAGTAAATTTGTCGGGTCAACAATTGCCGCCTCCTGTGTGGGGACCCCGGGACATATTGATGTGTTGAGACCCCGGTCCCTAGCCATTAATCAAGAGTCAGTGACACTGGTGGGCACGTCTCAATCACAGTCAGTGGCACTCAAAACCATCGCTTTAAATGTGTGGCTTCCGGGTTTCCCGGACTAGCTCACAGTGCCATCGCGTCCAATGCTCGGCTGCATCGCTCACACTCCCAATCCCCGACGACCCATTGTAGCAACTGGGATCAACGTATCCATCATGCATTCACAGATTGATATGCATGATTTAAAATTTCTCCGAAGTTTCTGGGGTCGGGTTTGTTCACGTTCATCTAAAACTTCTTCCGAACCCTCAAGGATGTAGTGCCGGTAGACCGTTTATGGCTGATGGGCTGACTGTAACCACGTTTGATCCTGGTTCCCGGCTCTGAGCTAATGCTATTACCACAATCTCGCAAAGAATTTCTCACTATTTCCTCCCATACAAACTTTACTCAAACAATAAATACTTCGTTTACGACTGTGTAGTTTTACACCCAGCTAGCCGCTAGATGGCGCGTTAGTTAATACCGATTTATCATCAACAGTCGCATCGCGTGCATTTGGAAACCATGGAAGCCACCGAAGATTACACAATAAAAGCGTTACACCTCAGGCACATACGGAGTGTAACTGGCAGTGACATCTGAAACACCTATGCAGTGCACATGAGCCAAAGTAAGGTTGAGATTTCGTGAAATCCTCATAAGTCACAGAAATAAAAAATCGTAAGTTTATGTTAATAATGATATTCCAGGCTCTTGTTTTTTAATGTTACACTGCTATTACCTGTGGGGTCCTCCGCCTGGAAGATGAGTTCACAACCCGTAACTTTCGGCCGCTGCGCGCACGCTCAGTCTCTGTACTGCGTGTAGTCAAGGTCAGTACAGCTCACGGTGTTCAGGTCAAAGTACACGGATTCACGGATTCACGGATTGATACACAGGATCGAGGCTTTTGCCCAAGTTTCCCGGGTCGGTTTTGTTCTTGTCGGTCAGTGGCTGTCGTTCACCTGAAAGGCACAAGTGAAAAAAGGGTGTAGCACTGCTCAGTCGAGAGGTTATAGGAAGCACTTCACGGATTCACGGATTCACGGATTGATACACAGGATCGAGGCTATTGCCCAAGTCTCCCGGGTCGGTTTTGTTCTTGTCGGTCAGTGGCTGTCGTTCACATGAAAGGCACAAGTGAAAAAAGGGTGTAGCACTGCTCAGTCGAGAGGTTATAGGAAGCACTTCACGGATTCACGGATT
>NW_008751752.1:425251-427652 GCF_000715545.1 Opisthorchis viverrini | reverse complement strand
GGTTGTACGAGGGCTGGGATACTGCCAGGGCGCCCACACCTAGACAGGAGGACGATTAGGGTCCTCAACCAAAGCCTTTGGCTCAAAAGCCTAACCGCAAGGCAGCGGTGTTTGGCGGGGAAATGCAAATGCATTACCTTTTCTACGGAACAAGTCACCATACATGTTCCAACCTCCAACCTGGAGGACCAGGAGACTGTGTTCGTCAGACCTCTAACCATTGACCAGCCTGGTATGAGAGACTCTGTGAGTGTCGCGCGGACACCCCCCAGTATAGCTCAATGGGTCGCCGAGGTACACAAACCGCCACACCACGATCAGGTCCAGTCTCTTCGTGACGGAGTGATCGATATCACTGGACCTCATTGCTGCCATAAGTCATACCGGCACCCGGCGACTATGATGGCGCCCGCAAATCCATCAAACCCGGATAGTCAAGAGCTTGCAGAACGACAGAGAACGCCATTGGAGTGAGGAGGACAAAAAGATGGGGAAGACTGTCGCTGCACGTAACATCGACACTCCGTTTCAGTTAAACCGGTCAATTGAGGAAAAGGAAACATGTGTCAGCGAAGCAACGTGAAAAAGACGGTGCGGCAACTCACTCTCACCATTCCTCAGATTTGTTATTGGTGTACCGCACAGAAAATCTCGATCTTTGAAACCTTATGGGGTCTAAATGCCTCCGGGGTGTTCGCTGACAGACAATACCGAGGAGAATATCGGTCTCCTTGGTTCAGATCCTTCTAAAGTGCAAGACACTTTAAATGACCTCAATGATTAGACCACAGTGTTTGGTATGCGCTTCCAACAGTAGAGTACTGCTACAAGACTAGGAGGGATCAGCCCCAAAATATCGGTCTGGTTCAGATCCTTCTAAAGTGCAAGACACTTTAAATGACCTCAATGATTAGACCACAGTGTTTGGTATGCGCTTCCAACCAACAAGTACTGCTACAAGACTAGGAGGGATCAGCCCCAAACCTTAGGCCATAAGACCAGTAAACCGTTCTGGTAGACAAATTTGTTCAGCTAGGCAGTTGCGCAAGTTCCCGTGGTGCGGATGGAGACAAAATTAATTCTCGTGTAGAAAGGCTGGGGAGACTTGCTATCCTGCACCTATTGCATCGGCACCACGTCAGTCCGCCTGCCACAGATGAGCAAGCACTGAAATGGTGCAATCCATACTGATTTGTGGATCAGAAATGTAGCTTTCACATGTAAGGGACACGTGAAACCTGTTCGTCTTCGATCCTTGGGGTCTTTGAAGCACCGGTCGGGTCTGGTAGCGACAATGGATAAGCAATGCTGAGGTACGCCAGACGACTACACGCGGAAGGAACTTTCCCACGATGGAAAAAATTACTCACGCTTCGTAGGTTATGCTGGGCTCGAGGCATCTCAGCGCCAAATTACGGACCGAAAGGTCCGTGGTTAGAGCCCAACATCAGCATCTCGACTGCCCCTGACTAGGCTTGGGTAACCTGATAGTATCCCAAACCTCGTGCCTCTTTCCTTTGGCACCGGAAAGGTGCTACAACTGAACGATTTTTTAGGTTACGCTGCTTATGATATCTACTAAGCATACCACGGGACCATCTGCCTAGCAAATCTCTTTCCGCCCAGCGCTGTCCTGAGTAGAAGTGACCGAGAGATGGACACTATATGACCTTATAAAGAAGGATAAAACACTAACCAGTAAATTTGTCGGGTCAACAATTGCCGCCTCCTGTGTGGGGACCCCGGGACATATTGATGTGTTGAGACCCCGGTCCCTAGCCATTAATCAAGAGTCAGTGACACTGGTGGGCACGTCTCAATCACAGTCAGTGGCACTCAAAACCATCGCTTTAAATGTGTGGCTTCCGGGTTTCCCGGACTAGCTCACAGTGCCATCGCGTCCAATGCTCGGCTGCATCGCTCACACTCCCAATCCCCGACGACCCATTGTAGCAACTGGGATCAACGTATCCATCATGCATTCACAGATTGATATGCATGATTTAAAATTTCTCCGAAGTTTCTGGGGTCGGGTTTGTTCACGTTCATCTAAAACTTCTTCCGAACCCTCAAGGATGTAGTGCCGGTAGACCGTTTATGGCTGATGGGCTGACTGTAACCACGTTTGATCCTGGTTCCCGGCTCTGAGCTAATGCTATTACCACAATCTCGCAAAGAATTTCTCACTATTTCCTCCCATACAAACTTTACTCAAACAATAAATACTTCGTTTACGACTGTGTAGTTTTACACCCAGCTAGATGGCGCGTTAGTTAACTAACTAACTAATTAATACTTATTTGTCGTCAACGGTCGCATCGCGTGCATTTGGAAACCATGGAAGCCACCGAAGATTACACAATAAAAGCGTTACACCTCAGGCACATACGGAGTGTAACTG
>NW_008751752.1:412451-422530 GCF_000715545.1 Opisthorchis viverrini | reverse complement strand
GGTTTTTCAAGGCAAGCTGACTGTCTAACATCGCCGAGTTTGTTGAAAAGGCTGAGGCAGTTTGTGTGCAAGCATTTCAACACTGCCTCTTCTTCCTCCACTGCCTCTTCTTCCTCCACTGCCTCTTCTTCCTCCACGGTGTTCAGGTCAAAGTACTGTGCACACGGTGGTACACAGGATCGATGATTTCACCCGAAGTCAAGTACGCCTTCGACGTTCAGCTTCTTCAGTTCGTCTGAAAGACACGCGCGAAAAAATGGTGTAGCATTGCTCTTTAAGTTTTCAACCCTGGGCATTAGGCTATGCATTGTGGTGTTTGCACCCGTATTTTGCTTTCATTATAACACTACATATTTCGTCAGCTGCATAATTGTTTTTCGCTTGAATAAGAAAAACAACAAAAATGTGCTCTTGTGCAGTTTAACACAATACAAACGAGGTCACGTTCTTCGACCCTCTCTTCTGATTTCACTCACGCTTGCAGCGTTCATTCGTGAGTCTCATATGCTAACTCTGGTATCAAAACATTTCAGACAACCTTCTGAATCTGTTATATGTGGGAACTGTTTATTACTGTTTGTTCGCTGACCTGGACAACAGCAAACTATTTTAAGGAGAACAATTATTAGTGAGTCCGTTCCATCTGGCCGCTTTATTATTGTATACCCAATCTAGTGTTATTATCTTTATCTTTGCCACACACTCTTGGTGAAGTAACTTATTGGGTAGCCAGACAACTACAGCATCATGAGGATTCACACAAACAGGCACCCAAAGTGTTTTGAGCAGGGTTCTATGCGCAGCGTGAGCACCAGCCAGAAGAAGGCTTGCATATACAACAGCCACCCGAAATGCGGAGAACTACTTTACGACAAAACCATGCATTCTGCGATTGATGATCTTCTTGCCACTTACTCGAATTCTATTAGTTGGGTCACCGGAGAAATCCGGCAAGCAGGTTGTATCTAAAGAAGCCACAGATAAGTAATATGTCCCCTCGGAGGTGAATATATCCAAAAAAATGTTGAAGTACTTGAGATGCACCTGTGGCGTTTTGTACCTTTATTTTACTTCCATTATAACACTACGTATTTCATCAATTGCGTAGTCATTTTTTGTTTGAATACGAAAAACTACAAAAAACGCGCACTTGTACGATTTCGCAGAATACAAGCGTGGTCACGTGCTTCGACTCTCTCACCTGATTTCGCTCGCGCTTGCAGCGGTCATTCGCGAGTCTCATGTACTAACTCTGGTACCAAAACATTTCAGACATCTTCGGAATCTATTATACGTGGGAACTGTTCAGAAGAAGACCTCTGGACCAACATAATTGGATTATTGTTTACTCGCTCATCTGGGCCAACGACGAACTATTTTAAAGAGAACAATTGTTAGTGAGTCTGTTCGGTCTGGTCTCTTTATTTTTGTGTACCCAACCTAGCGTAATCATTTTTATTTCTTTGCCACACACTCCTGGTAAACTAACTTATTGGGTAGCGAGACGACTACACATCTCATAATAAAAGCAGTCTTGTTTGGTCTCGTTTTTCGTTCACTCAAATCCTGAAGTAATTCTTTCGTTGTTTAATCTCTTCTCAGTATTTTAGTGTCGTTTTGTTATGCGTGGAAATTCTTGCTGAACTTGACTCCATTTCTGCAATGTACCCGGTTGCTCTCACTCATGAGCCAACTTGTTCTGAACTGCCCTTTGCTGCAGCTATCGATGGACCCCAATAAATGTAGATGAAATGGAAATCCATTGAATGCAACAAGTGGGATTTGTGGTGATCTGGCTAAGCAAAAGTCAACTTTACCAGGAGTGTGTCGAAGAGAAAATAATAACGCTGGCTTGAGCATACAGTAATCAAGTAACAGGCTCACTGGGGGTTGTTCTCTCCAAAATATATCGTCGTTGGCCCAGGTCAGCGAATAAATAACAATCTAATTGTGATTGTCCATGAGCCTTGTGTTGGAGAGCTCTCACGTATAATAAAATCCGGAGATGGTCGGAAACGTTTCGATGCCAGAGTTAGCACGTGAAACCCACAAACGACCTCTGCAAGTGCGAGGAGTATCAGAAGGGAAAGTCGTAGCACGTGATTACGCAGACTCATCTTCTTGCGGTCTGGAGGGGCTATCAGTGTCTCAGGGCCATAAGGGCCCTATGTTAGGATGGTGCGAAGCTACGAATAGCCATTCCTCATTTGTGCCGCTTGCAATCCGTGTGCCAACAACATGCCACACGTGACCAGTACGGTATCATCGACGGCACGGGCGGTTAGTATTATGCCGAAGCCAAGTACCCCCTCCAGCGGATTGGTGTCAAGTGAGATGGTTTTGTGGTGTATTGTCTTGCAGTTTCGCAGAATGTCTTCGGATGAACCCAACATAACCAGACAGATGTTGGAGTACTTTCAAGGTCATGAATATGGATCCTGCGCGGAATTCGAGTTCAAGCTATGAGAACGGATACGTGTTATGCCCACCGACACAGTTTATCGGCAGTAAAATATGAACAGAATGTGGGTGCAGTACTCCCACCGTCCGCCCGCTATGCGTTTATGGTATACAAATGCGTGCATGCGCGTTCACGCTGAAACACTAATGATAATAATGTATATTACTATATATAATATTAACNTATATATACAATAATATATAACAATAATAATAAAAGCGATCGTCGATAGGTTGATAATTTTTACGCATAATCCTTCAATTAGCTCATATTCAGGTGCACTGCTTTCGATCACCGGTCATTCATGCGTGTCGCTCACCGTTGTGGTCATCTTGTAATTGTCACTTTTAACATGCAACATTCGCATGACCTGTTTACGTCTGACTGGCAAGTGTATGCTGCTGAACAACATTTAAATTCGCAGCAGGAACGCGTGCTGTTTGTTTGTTGAGATGTTTTCAGTCCTGCAAGGAAATCCGTGAGTTTACCCGAAATAGGTGACAGGAACTTTACGTTGTTGCCGTGGAACATTTTGTGCGAATGGTGCCTCCGACGAATGTCATTTGAACGATTGTGTTAGACAAGAATAAGTCACATTGTGTAGCCTGGAGGCAGCGATGCCTGCTATAATATTTTGCCATTTTCATGACCGACCGGAAGGTGTGGCAGTACCGTACATTTAGAGTGTTTGGGTCGGCTAACGCCATAGGGACTCTGGTGATTTCCATTTGTTTGCCTTTTACTAATTTTTTTCTTATTTATTTCCCCGCTACAACTGCGTAACACATTTTGATGATTCTGTAATTTGCTTGCAATCGGTCGTAATAAAATTATGTTATGTTACAAATGATTTCAGGCATCGTGACAACGCAAGCGTCACAGCAACCAAGGCTTCCAGGCCTTATGTTGAAGACAAGCTTGTGTAGGTACATATGTCTTTAGAGTGGCCTCGAAAACCAGTGCTTTTAAAACAACGTATGAGCACCCTTAGAAGGAGCCCCGCAGCCTATGCGTGGCTGAGGCACGTTCTATGCTTGTCGAGTGCATCCTTTGAAAAGTGTTACTCGTAAACCGAAACTTCGGCACACACTCGTAAAAACAAGTTATTCAAGCCAAATAATTCAGGACGCAGATGAACCGTATACCTGAGATCTCTTTGATCGCACCGTACATGGCATGAAAAATCACCAATACTCGTAAGTCTTGGAGGCATGAAGGAACAGTGATTCTTTAAAGGGCTAGGTTCATGACAATCTATGTAGACGGCAACTGGAAAGACTGCTTTTCAGCCAAAACTGAGCCACTAAGGTTCTACGCCAACAATCGTGACAAACAAACAAGTGCAGTAAGCAATGCCCACTGAGTGCCTCAACAATTGCTCTCGTTTTTCTGGTTTTTTAAATGATTGGTAAGCCTTTCTTCATGGCTACATAATACCTTGTGTTTGAGTCAATCACTGGAAATAGAAAATCGGTGACCCGCTCTGCTCACCACCCTGGTCACTCAACTTTCGGCTCCCCACCCTCCGAGGCAGCAGAGACGATGTTGAAATGCTTGTCCAAAAACTGCCACAGCCATTTCAACAAACTCGGCGATGTTAAACAGCCAGCTTACCCTGAACAGCCGTCCATAATCTCACTCACAGAGACTTGGCTCACACCATATGTCTCTGACGCAAAGACCTCGATAGACGGTTACTCTATTTTTCGAGCCGACTCAAAAGGAGGGCGGGCAGGTGGGGTTGCTGTGTACTTACAGGTGGCCCCACCAATCCCGATTGCCCTCTCTGACACAACTCCCACACCCTCTTGCGACGCACTGTGGGTCCAAATCCCGCTGCGCGGGTCCGATTCTCTCCTTCTCGGTGTGGTCTACCGTAGCCCCGCGAGGCCACCTGAAGATTACCAATTCCTAATACGAACCCTTGAGCAACTCTCCTCCAACTACCACTCCTGCTGTTAGGTGAATTCAACGCTCCCAAAAGCCTCCTGGATTGCACTCCAGCGCGTCGAATCAGGCGGACATTTTGCAGCGACGCTGATTGAAGCCGTTCAACAGAGCGCTTGGACTCAATATGTCGTTGCACCTACCAGATACCGCGTAGGCCAACTACCCTCCCTGCTAAATTTGGTCATCACCAACAAAAGACACCTCGTTGATCAGGGAACAATTAACGCTCCGCTGGGACACAGAGACCACTGCGTGTTGACCTTTGGATTTCATCTGCTATTGGGCCAGAAATCCCAAACCTCAAACGTGGTTTCAAGACGTCTGCCGGGCAGACTTCTCAGGAATGCGCATCTTTCCTGAACAAGTCACACTGGGGCCAGCTCCAGTGGAAGAACTATATAGCACTACAGTCCAGAAAGTTCACGAGGCTGAGGCGACGTTCGCCCCCAGCACGCACTCGGATGAACCGCAGGCTGCCAAAAATGATTCGGCTACTTCTGGAAAAAAGGTCCGAACTCTTTCTCAGAAAGTTGACTACAGGTGATACAGAAGATGAGCTGGCATTTCGTAAAATGCGGAACCGCTGTAAATCAGAAATCCGCAAATAGAACATACAAAGAAGCCACCATCCTGGACCTCGCTCGAAGAAACAAAAACGTCTTGTTCAAATACATGAGACAGTGCCGCAGAAAAAAGCCATCCGCGTTCTCCTTGAGGGACAGAACCGGAGAACTTACGAATGACCCAACAATGGTATCTGAGGCTTACAGAGAACACTATGCGTGTCTATACTCAGCCCCAGCGTCTTCGTCACACCCGCTCTTGTCAACGCGGAACTCCGAACAGCGTCCAACCGACTTGGTCTTCACGGTGGATGACATTCGTCAACTCTTGCAGAAGATCGACCCATTCTGCGCGTTGTGATTGCCCTTCACAAAGCAGCCCCGCAGATGTAAAAACTTTCAGAATCAACGAATTTCTGCCGTCCTGCGCCGTAAAAGAACGACAGTGTTGCTACTCGTGGGTGGATATCCTGATGAGGTTCCATCACGTTGTGCCCCATCAGATTCCGGTGGCCATATCACCTCCCCGAAGCTTTGCTCGGGCTTTGCGCCGGCTGAGCACACTATGCGTCTGGCCTCCTTCTAAGGTCCTGCGCCTATTGGCTGAGTGTCGTACGGTCAGTCCACATGTCAGTCAGCACACCCTTGCCCCCATACCATTTCATATGAGCTTACCTGCCTCAAGTTAAGTGCACCTTCTCCACGCTCCATTTATGAACTCCTGGTCCTGCGACCAGTGCTGTTTCTGATCTACGTCAACGACCTCTCAGATGTTCTTGCAAGTCCATGTCTACTTTTCGCGGACGACTTGAAATCCTGGAGTTCCAATGCCAGTGCCCTCCAAATGGATGTAGACGCTGCCAAGCAGTGGTCGTTGGACTGACTTCCTCTTAATGATGAAAAGTGTATCCATATGTCGTTTGAAGGGGTTTCAGTGAATGCCTTTGTTATGCATGGTGAGAAAGGACCAGAAAACGTCACGAGGATAGGTGCCAAAAAATGTTTGGGCATCTGGGTCTCCTCAAACTTGTCCTGCTCACTGTGTCATCAGAAATCGGCCCAAAAGGCATTCGCCATTCCAAGGATGATCCGGCGCACCTTCTCCCGTATTACTCGCATGGACTTCCAAGCGCTCTATGGGGCCTACGTCAGACCGCACCTGGAATACGCCAGCCAAGTTGTCTACTCAGGACGCACGAAAGACGTCACCCTCATTGATCGTGTCCAGCGAGCCGCCACGAGAATAGATGCCGGCCTCAAATCCGTGGACTGCGAAACGCGCCGCCCGATGCTTGGTCTCTTTTCCCATGGAGTACCGCCGCCTCCGAGGGACGTAATTCTCACTTATACCCTGTTTGAAGAAAGCTTGGCCAACTGTTCTTTACCGTTGACTCAGCAAACACACGGCTGGGACATAGTAAGAAAATTATCAAGCTCAGAGCACACACATTCATTAGACAAATTTTTTCTCATTTCGGGTAGTAAGTGCGCGGAATGACTTTACTCTGACGGTTGTTCACGCTGCTTCTAGAACCCAGTTTAAAGCACTATTAGACACTTATCTATGCGAATCCTCGCGCTGGCGAGCATACTGCCCCGCGCTGAGAACATAAAGAGCAGTGCTACACCCTTTTTTCACTTCTGCCTTTCAGGTGAACAACAGCCACTGACCAACAAGAACGAAACCGACCCGGGAATCTTGGGTAATATCCTTCATCCTGTGTATCAATCTGTGAAAATCCGTGAATCCCTGGCATAAGCCGCATGCATTATTATTGGTCAGTCGTTCGCGAAAGATTCACTGATAGCTCCGTTATTATAAGCCAGATTGGGGCCGGTCAATGAAAATACCGGTCCCCGTACCCACTAAACACTATTCGCAGGATACATGGCCTTCGAGGTATGCATTTAGGGTAACACATACGACTGCATGTATGCTGATCATTTCTATTGAGCTACTAACTGTATCATAACATGCACTCTATGCTGAGTGAAAACAGTGAACACAATAACACACAACTTTCAAATATGGCTATCTGGGCTTCCTTGTTACCGACGTTAAGCACGGATATCATCGTCATCCTATGATGCCGTTACATTTAGGAACGATTATATTTGTCACAAGTATGCTATGTTTTACCACTGGGAATCGCATGTTATCTGCCTTCGTTACATTTGGAAATCTGTTTACAATGTGAATTTTTATTATATACAACCCAGTATAATTCTATGCATTATTCAAGAGGGTCATTCATAAACCGCAAATCCGCCTTGTTACCATTTTTGAATGTTCCTGTCATACATATTTCAGCCAAACAGAATCGGGACAGCGCAACAAGACACTTGATCGTGTAACCACTTTGTAAATTTTTACAAAATGGGCGTTTTTGTAGTTTTTGTATCCAGACAAAAATGTTTATGCAATTGACAAAATACGTTGTTATAATGAAGGCAAAGGAGAGGTGCATCGTGTGGGAGGGATGCCTTCGAATAATGAAAATACTGAATCAAAATTGCTCACTTCGTATTTAGTTTACTGATGAGGGAAGAGGACGCGTCGTCCGAAGCGACAAGTAGAGGGAGTTAGATTGACGGTAAGGATATCCTGAGTTTGTGCGGGTGTCGGTGTGATAGCAAGATTGCTGAATGTAGCCATGGGTACTTCGACAAAGGCAGGCTTCAGGTGATCATTGGAGACCGTATCGTGCTTTCTGGTTCTCCCTAAAACGAAGTAGTTGGAGCGACGTTCGATGGCCTAGAATGGACCAACGTTACAAGGCTGAATGGGGTATACATATTGTAACATGTTTGACAAATACTAGTGTAACGGTGATACTACTCATAGGAAGGCACGCAAGTAGTATGTGTTGCTCGTAGAACGTTTGCTTTGACCGGCTAATGAGTGGGGGCAACGAATCTCTAGGAAGACTCGTTCGGGAGAAGGTCTGTGTCCAGTTTTTGTAACTAAACTAAAGATTAGAGTTTTGCTGCCCTGTTCAATGGTATGTAACCGGTCAGTTGGCATTTCCGAAGCAAAGGCCTTCTTCCTTTCACCACCGAGTAACGTCAGTGAACTTCGGGCGCTCGTCAAAGATTCACCAACCTCATGGCAGACTGACCGAAGAGGTGGAAATCTCCAGCAGAACTATGGAACTTTCGGATGGTGGTTTTAGGTCTTCCGATTTGACAGGTGATGCGGTTTGCCCATTAGTGTAGGCGTATAATGAAATGGACTTTGGATTTCTAGTCGACCATACGCGACTCAATACATGTCAACCTGTCGTAGAAATAACTAACCCGCAAAAACTGTGGTAACCTCAACTGGAACAGCGAGGTTGCAAAACGATTCAAATTCTTTGTCAACCTTACTATCGGACGAGAATCATTAGGTAACATTCAGCAATAATTTAGTTCGCCGGCGTTGGTCTTCAACGACCTGGCTGACTGGTACCTATCTTCATTACGATTCGATCAACTCGTTAACTTATATTGCGTGTTTTTTCAGAGGTACAATGTTGCTCAGTAATATATCTATCCACCGTATTTGGACTTTCCTAAAACAAGGAGTTATCAGTTTTCAGATTCATATAAATTTTTTTGCAGCTGGCAATTTTATTATCTTATGGCTTATCGGATACTATCAGATTGTATACGAACCCGTAGAACAAATACGCGCATACCTGTTAGCCATTCTCGTTAAATTCTGAATGATGACCGTTTCCAGCGAGTCTTGTTCCCGTACCGTTACCAAAAACTACTCAGATATTACGGCAATTAGTTTTCACTAGAAACACTAGGATGGTAGCTACTTAAAATGAGGGACAGGTAGAAAGTGTTTGGGTGTTTTATGGTAATCAGCTGTCAACCGCAAACGAAATGTTAGACAGGTAAAAAAAGAAGCTAACCACTTTACGGTGCCTGTCCTGATTTTATGTCATTTAAAAGCTTTTGCTAATCCCCATCCTGCGATGTTACTCAATGTGCACTGCTCAAACTCCCATGAGATGTTGGCGTCGTCGCTCTTTTTACTCAACATAAGAATGCTTGAAAACGTTGTTTGTTTGTCGCTGAACCTGTTTATAAATTCAGCTACAGATGCCGTTTACCACTGTGAATACGGGACTCGCAGTCTACGCTATACAAAAGCAAACATTTTCGTAGGCAACACTTTTTACTTAGTGATGCCCGGAGATCTCTCAAACTTACTTGGATTACGAAGGCGGTCCTCGCAAACTTCTTTGCATCCTTGTGCTGTGTCGAAATGATTCCCCCTGGCTCCACATCCGGTGTAGGTGAACGGTTGGCATTTTCCAAGTCGTCGGTCGTAGAAGAACCGAGTGAGCTGGGTGAATGGATATCCACTGGAAATCGCATGGTATCTTGTCGAGGTTGGACAGGTTCCATACCAATGGCTTTCCAAACACAAGTCCCAAGCTTTAGTAAGGGAAAATAGTTTATAAGGACTATTACCAATGATTATCAAAGACAAGAGGTTTACTGCGGTCACAATTATTTCGTGTTTTTGCTGCCAGAATGAGTGTGATGTGCATGATGAATTGATAAAACTATTATGCAGCAAGTCGGCATGTCAGTTCTATTCTGTAACCTTCACTAGTAAAAACAGCATACCTCGACTCCAGTTTTTGTTTCGTTATCCGTTTTTCAACATACAACTTCGATTGAGCCGAAGACCGATTAATCAATCTACGTTAAAGTCTAGTAGGTTTTCGGGTTGTATTTTGACAAACTGAGGCAATAGATTTTCTGAGTGACCTGTTGCTTTATTCGAAATGTGATTGAGGTGTCAGCAACATGCTTTTCAAAAATACTTTCTCAAAAAGAATGGCAATTAGCCAAATACGTATCTGCAAACCAATTTGGTTTTAACGGGCTACTTGCTGAATCGATCTTTTGTGGTCTTCTTAACCGAACTTATGAGTAGTGTATTTCGTCTACAGAATAGCGACTGTTATAGTGAGCTGGCACCAGAATGCTCACTGCCCGTAATGCACCCACAACTTGATTGCCGAATGTATACCACCATTGCCAAATCAGACTTTTGTGGCATGGCAAACCAACAAAGGCTGGATGTACACGTTAGCACC
>NW_008751752.1:385994-410750 GCF_000715545.1 Opisthorchis viverrini | reverse complement strand
TGGGGTGGGGAAAACCGGCCGGCCGATGAAAAGTGCCGTTTGTAGTTACCAACCGCCAGGGAGAGTCTATACCATTCAATATGGTCGGGGATCGAAAGTAGTGAATGGGACGCAGCTTCGCAAGTGGCATGACACACCTGAAGAGCGGCCGAATAGACATACTGCCGAAGCCGACCTGACGGAGGGAAATGAAAATCGATGGCATGCGAACGAGCTTTAAGGGGTGGTGTGTGACGGTGATACTACTGATCGGGAGGCACGCGAGTAGTATGTGGTGTCCGTAGAATTTCGCTTTGCGTCGACTGAAAAAGGGAATTCTGTTGCGGAATTCGTGGGGCCACTTTGCAACATTTGCTTGGATTTGACCGGCTAATGAGTGGGGGCAACGAATCTCTAGGAAGACTCGTTCGGGAGAAGGTCTGTGTCCAGTTTTTGTAACTAACATGCAGCTTACAGTTTTGCTGCCCTGTTCAATGGTCTGTAACCGGTTAATTGGCATTTCTGAATAAATAGCTCCGCAGCGAAGCCCTTCTTCCTTTCACTAGTGGTGTAGAAGAGAGATCGGTTGAGATATGCTCTTTGCGTATTGATCCTCTTGTCGGCGTCGCACAAAGTTCTGACATGTGATGCTTCAGGCGGGTGTTGAATGTGATGGGTGAGTCCGGTTCTGCACCAAGTGAAACCAGTTTACCATGTAAACGTAAAGTTGCACCATATACTAATTCGGCTGGTGAACAGTGAAGATCCTCTTTGATAGCGGAATGAATAGCAAGCAAAATATGGGGCAAAGAAGATGGGTTCATTAGAGCAGTTAGAGTAGCTTTGAGCCAGCGATGGAACCATTTAGCCCGGTCGTTGGAACAGAGGTGATGCGCGGTTATTGAAATGTGATGAAAATCAAATAGTTTAAAAAACTTACGAAATATATTACACTGAAACTATGAGCCGCTATCGGCAGTAACGGTGGAAAGTATGTCAAAATTACTCACCCAATGCTGCAAAGACGCAAAGGCGATCGTTTCAGCTGAAGTATCCTAAATGGGTACAAAGGCGATCCAGCTGAAGTATCCTAAATGGGTACAGCTGCTGGTCAACAGGTAAAACGATCAATCATGATAAGATGGGGAAAACTGGACGGACCTTAGAGCATCACAAGAGTAAACCCAGAGGCGATTTTGCATTCCCGGTCACTCTACTGCGTTGACGGGCGGTGCACTTTTTGGCCCGGGATGGGATGTCCTTATTCGTGTAAGGCCATACAAAACGTGCATTTATCCACTTCCTTGTTGCTCGGATACCTGGATGAGAAAGTCCATGGAAGGTTCGAAAACAACCCGTGGAAAAGCTTCGGGGACGATTAAGCGGGCTGTGCCGTTAGACATATAACAAAAATGGTTTCAGACTGGAGTGGCAAGAGAAACGAAGAAACTTGAAAAGGATGAAAGGATAGTATGAACATAAACTTAGGATCATGATTTCCGAGAACCGCGAGCTTGGCTAGTTCTAATTATGTGGAAGAGTGAAATGTGTCTATATAGCCTAGAAAACAAATCTCGAGTGCTGAACAGCGATCAGGCTTGGCAATGAAAACATATGCAAGTGGCTTATGGTCGGTCTGTGCGGTAGATGATCTACCTTCAGGTAAGTGCCGGCAAGGGAGAATGGCAAGGTAAATTGTGGGGAATTCCCGACCAGAAGTATTGTAACGCGTTCGCCCAGCCTACACCCTCTGCGATAAAAAGGCCAACGGTTGAATTATGTTGTTAACAATATGATGATGCACCAAAAGCAGCGCCCGAATCATCATTTTTAAAGTAATCCCAATGTTTTCGTAAGTATCCAGGAAAGATAGTTTCGCGGTGTGAGCGATAACTTCCTTGGCTCTTTTGAAAGCAGTAACAGAGGCGGGAGGGAAAGTAACAGATTTTTCTTTGTAGCCAAGTAAGTCAGTCAGTGTCTCTAAAATATCCACAAAATGAGTGAGGAACCGGCAATAATGATTGATTCACCTCATCAGACTGGCACTGTCCATGGCATGATTTCGAATGAGGCGTTTCTCTTTTCTCCCATATCCTCCTGTTACTCTTTCGCATTCATCGCTTGCACTCACCTTTTATGTTTGTGACCATGTTCTTCAAAAATAAATGATAATTAGTGGTGGACGTAGAAGAAGTTTCCAAGGCCAAAACGCGATCGGATATTGGTGAAATACCGGTTGGTTAACATAGTGACTAAGAAAATCTGGGCTGGTGACACAAAACAAGCATGTGTCTGTGTTCAAACGCATGTTGTAGGAAGACAAACGTGGAAACACCGCCCTAGGATAACCTGAATGCCCAGATGGTGAGGTGCTAGCAATCAAAACGTCAACTACGCACGCACAAACAAAAGAAAAATACACAACTTTCGTCCATGAAACGTTGAGTGGTTTGCGCTGCATCATGAGGGACAAGGGGCGCATGCATTAATTCGGGAAGACCAGACGGTGGTATACGGGCTATTAAGGGTTGTCATCGGCATCTACGTGGATGTGGTAGTGCGCACGTACTGGGTCGAGTTTGGAAAAAATATTTGTATGGCATAAGGTACGTGGTAAATCGTGGATATGTGGGATAGGGACCTATCTGGGATAGTGGTGTTATTGGGAATACAGTAATCTCCACAAGGCCTCCGGCCACCATTGGATTTCTTGGATATCATAAACGGTGATATCAGTGACTCGATGAAGTGAGGATGATGCTTGGTTTGGTCATGCGTTGAAACTCGTGTTTGACGATCTGGAACTAATCTGCATGGAAGTGACGGAGATTGGTATGCAAAAGTAGTTCTCCCGTCTGGATATGGTAAACGGCGGAATGCGTGAACGGCCAAATGTGCTGACATGGATGAGTAAAGGTAGGAGAATCACTAAAAATATCAGCATAATTGGGATCAGATGGGATAGCTCGGATTGCTGTGGATAATGCTGAGGCAGTAGTTCCGTTGACCGAGAGGGAAGTCAGCACGTCAAAGAGACGTCTATGTCGCACATCAACTAATGTGTTATAGTAGGTTAGGAAGTATGCGCCGAAAATGGGTGGTTGGACACCGCCCAAAAGAAAAATCCACTTGAACGCAAGCTGCAATCCAATGTCAAATGAACCTTCGCCGCATGTAGCGATTCGGGTACCGTTGGCGGTCCTTAACGAATAGGAAACGGAGTCAAGAAGTGTTCGTGGAAAAAGTGGTGCTTCTTTGAAAAATCCTGATGGATAGGAGGGCAAGGAACGAGACGGCTTGGCGGGAAGTGATAAAATTTTTCTTCCTGAGCAAACCATGCGCTATCCATCCAAGGTCCTCCGGCTGCAAAGGCGATCCCGCCCTCAAGACCACCACGTTGCCTATAGTAGACGGGCTCACAGAGCGTCAAGCTGATCATCTGTGGGCTGTCCTCCAAAACAACTACGCTCAAAAAGCGACGCACCCTCTTCCTGTGAGTGCCGTAAAAAGGCCTAGTTACGAATCGCTTCACACGGAACTTTTAGTCGGAGTGTGTAGCAGGTTAGCTTATCGACTTTAGCCACATTTTCCCGTCTGCCGTATAAGGATATAAAGTTGAACTGCCAGTGTGTAGAAGACATTCTCAAACATCGAACTTTATTCCCAGGATTGCTCTGCCGATTGACGAAGACCCGGGCCACAGCAGTCTTATGGGGGAGGCGCTAAGCAAGCTTTCATTTGGTGGCAAATCAGCCCACGACAAAATCATGACCAAACCGACGGTACCTACAGAATCCTATGCTCTTAAAATACGCCAGTGCAAGCAGCCGCGCGCCTTGGACTGCAGTTAATGCTGAATTGTCATTGATAGTGATGACCGGAGCGAAACAAGCCTCACGGAGGCACATCGTTCAATATATGTATAATTATCGTCGCTTATTTTCTTGGCCGATGGTATACGCACGCGGTCAAACCTTCATCAAATTCTCACCTGGAATGAGACAGCTGTGCGTAAACAAACAATGAGCCTTAACGACAAAAAGGCCACAAGCATTCACCCTGGCGTCAGAGACTTCTACATGAACACAACGACCACTGTTAGCACAAAACTACCGGCCATCAGCCTTACTCAAGCAAAATCTGCTCGCCCGATTGTGAACTCAGCAGCCACTAATGAACCCGATAACCTGAGCAGCACGCCAAAAGGTAGTTTACCAAAATATCCTACGGGAACCGAGTTAGCCATGCCGATGACGGATGACTTGGGAGTTCACACAAACACAAAAAGGAAGCGACCCCGGTCAAACAACCCATGTAAACTTCTGTCGGTTGAAAGTTGCTTGCTGTATTTTAGGTGCTGTCCTCTGCAAAAGCCAGCCTCTTGGGAGTGTCACAGAAGGGATAATCCTTAGTTGCGCGATTCAATGCACATACTACCTGACAGGGCCTCACGGAGGCAGCTTTCCGGTAAACTTGAACAACGGCAAATCCAGACACCAATAATTTGGCACTGCACAAGCTAAAGTCAGCAGCCATCGAAATTTTTTATCACGATGGAAAATCGGCGTTGCTCAAAGGCAAAGCGTCCGTGCAAATCAAATTCCCAGGGATAAATCTCCCTGCAATCATGAAGTGGGTCCCAAACACACCATGACAAGTAACAGAAAAGTACACCGGAGGCTAGTTTGTAGCCCTGGACTCAAACAGGGGTACACTTATTAAGTCTGCTCACCTTCATGGCAGAACACTTCGCATCTCCTCACCTTCGAGCATAGCGCATTTATCGTTGATGTGCGCGCTCCAAAACTGTCACAGTCTCCCCAGCAGACTTCGCGATTCTCAACATTCGACTTGCCTTCAACAACCGTTCATAATTGCAATTACAGGAACTTGGCTCGCGCCAGACCTTCTCAATTTGAAGATCTCAAAAGACCGATATTTCATTTTTATGGCTGACTTGGAAGACGGCAGGGCAGATTGAGTAGCCCAACACAGGCAGGACACACTTCTTTATTGTCCTATCATACTTCACCGTCGCACCTATTTGTGACGAATTCTGGATTTGAATCTCGTTGTGTGGAACCGATTCTCTTCCTCACTGCATATTCTACCATTGCTCCTCCATTCCGATATGATGAACAGTTCCTAACACAGACAACTAAACCATTCTCCTCCAGCTACCGGTTCACACATCTCTTATCGGCAGGTGATTTTAACTCTCCCAAAGGCGTTCTGGAGGGCACTCTAGCTGACACATTTTCAGCCCGCAAGGGTCAAATGAACTCCATCCAAGGATTCTGAAAGAGACGTCACCCGGATGGCAAAGTATTTTTACCTGTTGAGTCGTTGGTCGCTTGATGAAGGCAAACTTCGTTCCGCTTGGAAGGAAGCGATTGTTGCGACAGTCCATGGAGTCGGCAACCGCCAATCGTCCGGCAGCTATAGGCCTACTGACTTCACCAACATCCCACCAAGGTGATGGAAAACATTAGAAGTGGGCGATCGTAGGCCACTTCGGCACCAAAAACTTGGTATCCATAGCGCGATACGGATTCCCCCCAAACCCTTCTTGCGTGGTATAGCGGCTCGTATTTGTGAACAGTGTGAACCAAACTGATGACGAAGGACTTATATCTTATACCATATATTCCGACTTCTAAAAAGCACGTGGTATAGGGCTCGTATTTGGGAAACATGTGAACCAAACTGATGACGAAGGACTTATATCTTATACCATATATTCCGACTTCTAAAAAGCATTTGATGAGTCGCACATACTCCGTTCATCTACGGGCTCGAGTCTAAAGGGATTTAAGAAGAAATTCTACATTAAACTGAGGCGTTTCTCTATGAGGAGACATTTTGAGTGAAGGTAGGGTCAACCTACTCTCCTTCGGCGATGGTCTCAATTGAAACTTCTCAAGTACATTTTAGGATCACTACTGTTTCATTTCTGCGTCAGCGATCTTTCAGATATTATTTCAATCCACATATGTTTTTGCAGACAACTTAAAATGCTGCAGCTTAAACGTCAATGCCCTCCGAATGGATGTGGATCCTACAAAGAAGTGGGCACTGGACTGTAGCCTTCACTTCAATGACGAAGAGTGTGTCCACATGTTATGTCGCTAATGTTGTAAGCGAGCCAGAGGCATCACCAGGAAAGGTGCAGGACAGATTAAGGTATCTGCCTCTCTTCAAAATGTCCTGACCGCACTATAAAAATCAGCTTAGAAGGCATTTGCCGTTCTACGCATGGTACGTAAAATCTTTCTTCGTATTATTTGTACGGACTATCAGATCCTTTACTGGGCGTACTGCTTGCGGAATACGCCAATAAAGTGGTGCACCCGGGATACAAGAACCCTTATAATGCGTGCCCAACTTTTTGCTAGGGAAATGTTTGCCGGGCTTAAATTTGTTGAGTACAGAACTCATATCATAGTGCTTGGCCATTTTCTTTGAGTGATATTGCCTCCGAGGGAAATACTTCTTACTTGGGCCATGTTTGAACAAAGTTTTGCCAAAAAATTTTCCGCAGTTAATCCAAACAAAATACTACAAAGACAGTGAACATTTTTCAAGCTCACAACGCACATATTTATTAGGCAACCATTGAACTCGTTTCTGGTATTTTTTGCTTGGAATGACCCCCATCCAGCGGTTGTTCACACTGCATGTAGTACCCAGAGTGAAAAACTTTTGGACGCGTTTTTATTTAGCTCCTTGCGCTGACAACGGTGCTGCTTTGCGCTGAAATCTTAAAAAGCGGTGTCAACCCCCTATTTTCTATACCCTTCAGGTGAACCGAAACTGTTGAGCGGCAAAAAACCACCCTGGGCAGCTTGGGTTAAAGACTTGATACTGGGTAGCAAGCCATAAATTCGTGAACATGTGTTGGGCGCGCTAATTGAGGTCAACTTCCTGATTGCTCCCCTAGCAGAAAACCTTATTTTCGTATTCAAGAAGCCATCTGACGGAGGCTTCATGCGGTAACTGAAAGTCTCTGTGATTATTGAGGAAGGAGGTTGCGCCTAATCATCCAAAGAAAGCCAAGCATCTTTTGGGCCAATTTTCTTTGAAGGAATGAGAAGACAGTACTTGACGTATTTGCTTACGATTCAGTGGCTGGTTCTTGGCCATAGGACGAATTTCTGAGATTCCGGTGATAAAAAAATCAATGTTCTATTTGATGTTCACCAACGGCTTACTACAGTGTTATTAGGCTGAGAAAGTCGTTGCTCGAGGAGCCAGCCAACACGTGCGATCAAGTGATATGGATTTCGTGACTGACGGGTAAGCGGCGCTATACCTTGTGCGAGTTGATCGAACTGAATACCAGCCGCTTGCGGCCAAACGGTTAAGTAAGCAAACTGCTAGCCAGATGGTTGCGGGTTCGTCAAGTGATATGGATTTCGTGATTGAAGGGTAAGCGGCGCTATATCCTGTGCGAGTTGATCGAACTGCATACCAGCCGCTTGTGGCCAAACGGTTAAGTGATCAAACTGCTAGCCAGATGGTTGCGGGTTCGAGAGTCTTCGGAGTTTTGTGAAATGCTTTCTGCTGATGATTCCCAATAAGGATGAAACAGCGGTCCAGTGTTTCTCGGCTTTTCCGCATAGATTGATTTCATTTACAGGGCAAATCTTTACAAAAAACAAGTCTCCTCTTATTTCGTAGCCACGTGAAAGCAGCAACCAACTTTACCCAAAACGATACAAGACTGGGTAACACTTCCTTCTTAATTTGAATGCAAAAGTGATTTTCACTGCTGAATACGTTTGGTATGACTTTGAGTCAGACGTCAGCTTTGTCGGCCAATACCGGTGCATAGATTATTTAAGAGCCCGAACACCTGTGTTTGTCGATTTTGATGGCTTAGGCAATATAACGTTCTTTAAAGTTCGGCAGTGTCGGTTTATCATCGGAGGCAGATTCTGGAAGTAGCACCGCGGGCAAGCATGTTTCACCATTTGATAATGCTGATTAGGGCATTTGCTGGTGCAATTTTCGTGATGCTGCTTGTAGCTATGGCTAGGAATTATGTCCTTGCTAGGGGTTGGCAGAATATTAAGGGTCCTCTGTAACGTTTGTTGTTGAACAAAATAGAGGTCAAACTCAGTTTGGAAATGGCTTCACTAATTATCGTTTTAAGGCTCTCTATAGCGGATGATTACGAAAGTCAAAGTGCGTCACTCGCCATCTAATGGCAGAGAGATTCCTCTAGACGGCGAAAAATAGTTTGTGTCCGCTAAATTCAGGCCCAAGAAATGGGGTTGGCACACTGTATACCTGAAATGTGCCATTGTTAAACTCCCACCACAATCATTTCAAGCCCGTCATAATATCAATCTGGGCACTAGATGTAGCGTGAACAATCGTTGGATGGAGGTTGTTCCAAGCAACAGATATTCTAAATGAGGACAATTACTTCGAATTAGAAACCTGTCCGTTGAGGTAAGATATCGCTGCTTGCTGTAAGACAAGGATAGCAAATAATGGGCGGAACTTGTGGGAACTTTCGCGGCTGCTATATTTTACGAAACTTTCTAGGATCTGGATTGCACTCATGGGCGCGAAATATGCGGAAGTAAAATTTGTGCAATTAAATTTTGCCTCCCATTTCATTCTCAGTTGGACGGAAGTCGAATCATATGTTTTTGACCTCGAGAAATATTGTTCCAAGGATTATCGCGATAAGCACATTCATTTTAATCAGATAATTCGTACTAGACTTGAAGAACGTTAGCTTTGCGAATGGTAATGAGCTGTACTCGTGGGTAAAGGTTTGCTGTACAGCGTGTGGCGTCACCATGGAAGTGTCCGGATTTTGGGTACGGGAATCAGTTTTTCATCGCCAATGGCGGAACATATCGGCCGTTTTATACCCGGCTTCGCAGGGTTAAAATAACTTACAGCTACAGATCTACATTTTGAGCTGCTTATTCAAAGTAAGCTGCTAATTATGACGCTCACAACTGATTCTTAAACCATGTGAGGATGGTTGTCGTAGCTTGCGCAGCACAGCAATGGGAAGCGAGTTGATGCGCATTACTAACGTGCACTCATTCACTTCGACTGAACAAGTCGGCTGTTCAGCTTGGACCAGATAAAATATTAAGTTTCGTTGGGCGTTTTGATTACTATGTCCTGGCAGAAGGTTTACGGACTTATTTGTGAGCAGGTTCCGCCCACTCAATCATATCCCGAATTGAGAAGAGGATAAATTTTAGTTAGATTGCAATTAAATTTTTTAATTAGAACAACAAAATATGATGGCTCTGGCTTAGTATGGAGTGTAGGGAGCATTACATGCTCTCTTTTGTAATCAGGTAATCACCTTTAATAAACGGGGAAGAAACCTAAAAAAACATCAGTGAAGAATGTCCCTCACCTCTTGGAACAGGCTGGTCTCTGAATATAGGGAACAAAGTGTGGTGAACATTGACTCTATTCTATTCATTCTGTTTAGTGTATTTTTATATGCCTTTGTTTTACGAATCGATATATAGTACGCCCGCGATATACGAAAATATACGATATTCATTCGTCCATATTCGGACTTTTATACTTCGCGTACATTCGGTAGTTACGATACCTACCACTATTCAAATTATCACATTTGGCGTCGCGGTCCGGAATTTTTTTCTCTTCATCACAATGTTATCTGAATTGGAATCGCTCAGTGTAAATTCAACTGCACGGGAGGTGGAGGATTATTTGGAACGCTTCAGCATTTGGTGTCTTACCAAATCGGATCTGGATGATAAAAAGAAGACAGCTTATTTCCTGCACTACATTGGGAAGGATGCTTATGCTCTTGTGAAGAATTTATCATTCCCTACGGCGCCGATCGATTGCACATTCGATGTTCTAAAGAAGTTAATTCTCAGTCATTTTAAGCCTATCAATTTTGTGGCCGCAGAACGAGCGAAATTCAATTCGCTTATTCGATCCGAATCTCAGAGTATTCGTGATTTTGTCCTCCAACTGCAAACACAGGCTGCAAAATGTGACTACGGCCAACAACTTGAAAGCCAACTGAGTGATCGCCTCATTGCCGGAATTAATCTTCCAGATCTACAACAAAAGCTCCTAGTACAGACTGATCAACGCTTCATATCGATCAGAAAAATTTGCGAGCAATACCAGGATGTTAAAGAAGTAACCAAATGCAACGAGACCGTTTTATTTAATGCACTAAAGTCGAAAGGGCTGGAAGGTCGCCCACACGGTAAATTTGAAACCAATATGCGTTATCATAACAAAAACAACCAACTGAATTCGAACATTCAAAATCGTCAAATACGCCAACCAAAAAAAGTTCTTGGCAAATGTGCTTCGTGTGGACAGGACCACTCCAGATATACTTGCATACATCGCCAATCAAAATGTTTTTCATGTGGTAAGATTGGGCATATTCAGAATGTATGTAAGTCCAAAAGAGTTTGTAGACTGACTGTCGACTCAAATTCTGATATCAAGCCTTTGACTGATAACATCTCATCCATGTCTTTATCTGTTTTATCGAATTCTATGCATGTGTCGAAGACGCTCATATCAGGCTCTGGTAAAAAGCATAGTTTTATCATTGATACTGGCAGCGTCGAATCCATTATTCCTGAGTCAGATCTTATAGCATTTTATCCTACTGCTGTTTTAAAACCGACACAATTATCTGTTAGAGGTATCACTGGACATGCTTTACCGCTTCTTGGTTCATGTACTATACCAGTCAAAGTTTCCAGTGGTAACTTTGTTGATTGTAATTTTCTTGTATCGAATTCTGGTCCTTCAATAATTGGTCTCAAAGTTTTACGTGCGCTTAACGTTAACATTTCACTACTTACTTCAAATTTCAACGAAACCGAATTGAAACAACTGATCACGAGCTGCTCCAAAGTCACCGGAGGAATGCGCATACCAAAAGTGAAACTCGAGGTTTCTGGTGATCCGATTTTCCTCAAACGACGTATAGTACCTTTTGGTTTGCGTGAACCAGTGCGTCTAGCTCTAGATTCATTGTGCCAAAAAGGTATTCTGACACCTGTCGAGTCTTCCAAATGGGCTACGCCGATTGTTACGCCATTAAAGTCTGATGGTAAAACTGTTAGAATTTGTGGCGATTATCGATTGACACTCAACAAAAGCCTACTTCAACGCTCGTGTGCTACAGAAGAACCTGAAGATGTGTTGTATCGTCTAGCGGGATCAAAAATCTTTTCAAAAATAGACTTGAAGGATGCATACTTGCAGATACCACTTGATGATGCTACTAGTGAATGCACAGTCATCAATACACCATTTGGATTATATCGGTATAATTTCTTGCCATTCGGACTTAATGTCTCTCCTGCTGTATTTCAAGATGTGATTAATTCAATTACTGACGGTCTTGAAGGTGTTGTAACTTATCAAGATGACGTGATAGTTCATGCTGTCGATAAGGTTACGCACGATTCACGCTTGCTTGCATTATTCAAAAGATTTCATGACTTAAATGTTGCCGTTAATTCTTCGAAATGTGCATTTTCTGTTTACAAACTATCATGTTTAGGCTACACTGTTGATGGAAATGGTTTTTCTCCTGATAATGAACGTTTATCGCCTTTAGTCAATGCTCCATCCCCTTCTAATCTGTCCGAACTTCGTTCCATACTTGGTGCATTGCAATATTATTCCCGGTTCATACCTAACTTTTCTCAGAAAGCTTATTGTCTATTTGAACTGTTATCTCTGAAAACATTTTCTTGGATATCTGAGCATGAGAAAACTTTACGTTCTTTACTCAATTATCTTAAATCTGACGCTATTTTGAAACCATTTTCTGCGAAAGATCATTCAACCGTTATAACTGATGCGTCTCCAACTGGATTAGGTGTTATTCTCGAACAAAATGGCCGTCCTGTCATTTGTGCATCCCGTCGACTAACACAAGCCGAACAGGGCTATTCTCAAACACAGCGTGAAGCTCTTGCTGTCTACTGGGGTGTAAGTAGACTACACAAGTATCTTTTTGGTAAACCATTCACGATTGTGACCGATCATGAAGCCTTGAAATTCATATACCATCCTATGAAATCATTGGCTAAGTCATCCGCAGCCATGGTTCAACGTTGGAGCATCGCTCTCAGTTCGTATACATATGACATTATTCATCGTGGTGCTAAATCCATTCAGCACGTCGATTATCTATCCAGAGTTCCAGAAAGTTTATCACAATCTAATGTTTCTGATTGTTTGTTAGTACAACCGCTTCCGATTAAACGAGACGAGCTTGTGCGTGATACCCGAAAATACTTTTCATCCGTTATCTCTGCATTAAGACGAGGATGGACGCACCAAGAACGTCGTCGATTTCCGCATTTTATGCTCGTCGAGACAGTTTAGCATTGACACCTGATGGATTGTTGTGTTATAACGATCGTGTCGTGATTCCACCAACACACAGAAGTGCCATTTTATCCGATTTGCATTCCGGACATCTAGGCATCGACAAAATGAAGTCTCTTGCCAGACTTACTTGTTGGTGGCCAGAGTTGGATGCAGACATTGCGCGTACGGCTAAGGATTGTATGAACTGTACACACAAAATTCATTCCAAATCATCCAAATGGATTCCTTGGCCATTGTCCTGTGAAACATGGCAACGCATTCATGCAGATTATTGCGGTCCATTTTTGAACAAATATTATGCACTGGTGGTTGTAGATTCCTATTCACGCTGGACGGAAGTATTTCTCACGACATCCCCGAGTTCTGAGTTTACTCAGTATGCTTTGAGGAAACTATTTAGTCGTGAAGGTGTACCAATTGTTTTGGTCACTGATAACGGCTCACACTTCACAGCGAAATCTCTTGAATATTGGTTAAAAGGACTTGGTTGTCGTCATTTATTTACTGCTTCCCGTCATCCACAGTCTAATGGACTCGCTGAAAACTTTGTTCGAACTTTGAAACCTGCCAGCAATTCTATTTCATGATCTTGATCGAAATATTGATGATTTCTTGATGCAGCACCGGAATGCTGCTCATTCACTTACTGGTAAGAGTCCGGCAGAGCTATTCAAGTCGAGATCCTTACGCACGAACCTGGAATGCATTGGGACTGCCGACGTAACATTTTTCAAGGGTAACGATCTACGTCCATCTACTGGTGTTGTTATTGGGAGGAACGGGAATCGTATGGTCACGGTTCTTGATCTCGAAGATCTCTCAAGTCACAGACGGCATGTTGATCAGGTCGAATTCAATGCTAGAGGTCAGTTTGGCGGCAATACGTCTGTTGCTTCAAACACTAATGACCATTCTGATTCTCTTACAGATGGTTCTGATGAGCATGAAACAAACACTGAACCTGACAATCCGACATTGAGAAGATCTGAACGTTTAAGGTTCCAACCTATTAGAGACTATAAACACCCGCACGCTCATTCAACGTGTGGTGGATGTGGTGAACATTGACTCTATTCTATTCATTCTGTTTAGTGTATTTTTATATGCCTTTGTTTTACGATGCGATATATAGTACGCCCGCGATATACGAAAATATACGATATTCATTCGTCCATATTCGGACTTTTATACTTCGCGTACATTCGGTGGTTACGATACCTACCACTATTCAAATTACCACACAAAGGGATGCAGAGAAGCCACAATTTCTAGTAGAATGGGCATGTGAATTTACCGGCACAAGTGTTAACCCTCTGGAGCACTTGGGTTTGCACCGGGAACCATAAAGCAGTTAACGTGGATCTGGCTGTCGCGGCACCAGCTGCCTGAAAACGGGACAAGACAAAGACAGTCATTCGACAGGCCACGTTTATAACGTAGCCGTCACCTCCCAGGATTTCGCTTTCGCGGAGTGGCATGACGTATGCATTTCATGCTCCCGCCCGGGCGACTCAGCCTACCGATGCGTCTGAGTGGTGAACTCGCCTTTTTAGGCGTAAGTTTGCGTTCTCCATATGGTTGTTGGGTATATTTCCAAAATGAGCCATCCAAGATTGTGCGAGATCCGCCCAATAGAGGGCGCTGTGAGCCAGTGAACTGTGGGGTGAGAGGGGATACCAGGGTCCGTGCGATGCGACAATCACAGGTGTTGTCAGAATATGTGTTCACATCGCCGTAAACGAAAATCCTGTTGCGCGGGATTGTATGGGCAAAACATACGCTGGAATACGTGTCGGCAATTTGCAGTGTTAATGACCGGTCTACACGTGTCTTACATGGTTCGTACGTGCTCCCAGACTACTTTGCAAATACGGATCCAGCAAAACATAAAATCGCAGCCGATAAACATGCTGTTTGGCAGCATTTGCTTTTCCCCTCTTCCATGTAAAAATCCCTTGTCCGATATTGGTAACTACACTGTCCCTAAACATACCCAACCGTTTGGGCTTAGTAGCAAGCTTATCACTCTTCACAATGGAATACATTACCGGAAACCTTTTACCCATGCAATCTTTGATCAGAAACGTGTACAGCTTGTGTCTATAGGCTACCATTTATTTGCTTCAAAATGATTCACATGAATCTATCGCTAGCCCTTGTACCATCGATATTTCATGTATCTGGGAAGCTTGTGGACTGCGCTATCCGGTGCAACCTGGTAGTGAATATGTGGCACCATGTCTTCTTCGTACTGCAACAAAATCGTCAGTCCGGACGCGTGAAGCTTTGTCACGAGGAAGGGCATGTCATATATCGTAATAAGAACTGAGCATCGCCCACTGTCCAGAGCATGTCGACATTTGTGATGCTAGTTGCATTTGTTCCGAAGCATATGATCCATCCATGGGACAGGCAGAAAGAACGTGTCCATTATGTCTGGCTGACGAAGTGAACTTCAGGTGGCGTCACCGCAACCAAGGCAAAGGTGGCAACGGCTTGCACGTCAGTGTTGTCCGTAAACCTTGCAGAGTATCTTCAGGCTACCCCGTGTAATTTTTAAAGCAGATAAAAAGATAGTCCTATATTTGTACTTTGTGGTATTGCCAGATAAATGACAGGAAGGACAAGTGCAAACCAGCTGCAGGCAAATAACAACGGCGCTCGCTTATGAACTTCCCAGAATGGTCGAACATGGCGGAATGTGTGTAGACTGGGGCAGGGCGTGTACAACCAAAATACACAAATATCATGCGTGTGTGCTTCCCGATAGCTCTACGGTTACGGGAGTAGCAAGACTTCACAGCCGACCACTACCTTGGCTGCTTTTAGTTGTGCTGTCAAATTGTCTATGACGACAGTCTTCATTTGATACTGTTCAACGACAAACCACCAGGACTGAACAAGCCAAAGGGTTTACGTAATGGGGCAAGCTATTCTCCTGTTTATTAGACACCGGTTTCTCCTATGTCGGCCGGCACAGACCGAAGGTTACTGCTCTCATTCTGCTCCCTTTTCATTCCTCCTCTTCGAAAGCTTTCAACTTCGGCAGTAGCTTTCGTGAACGTTCGTATGAATCAAAATTACCCGTGGTTCTACGTCGGCCTGACTCCACTGTTCAATCTCCTTGCCTAACTGAAATCTAATGGCCACGCGAATGCTCCTCCTCCGTCCGGTTGCCGCAAACTTGATGTCCGTTACAGGCTCGGCTGAAACCGATCATATGGCACTGTCTTAGTCTTACGGCACTCCTGCAAATAATTTCTTCCCACCTTCTACCTTCACCTCCTGCTCACTCAAGCCCGCGAGTGCTACTACGAGCAAATTCATCCGCACACTCAACCACCTCTGGGACGAGTTCGTTCTAACCCACTGAATCTTTCGTTCAGATTTAGCCAACCCGGTTTTCCGCTGCAACTTCAGCTTTCCCCCTCCACACGTTCAACGAGTTCATTTACAGTGTCCATTTGGCTCTGTGCACCAGCACTGTCCCCACATTCGAAGTACCCCTTACGCCTGACGTCCACACAACAGCGACACCAGTGAATCTTCTCACCTACGATTTAAACCACATATCTTTGAAACGAAGCTTGCCATTAGTCTTCATTTCAAATTCCTCCACCTCCGTCTCTATTTTGCTTTTTGTGATTCCCGCAATTCACTGGTATGCCCAAAGCCACTCCTCTCCAGCAGCGATTTTCCAGTTTTGGTTGAAGTCAACCAGCTTTGTCAAAAAACTAGTCTTACTTCATTCCCCATTATTCCACTTTTCGTTGCTATAACTGCGGTTACTTTTCACGCGAAAGCCCGTCGCGTCAGTAGTACTTCCATCTTCACTGTGCTAATGTTCGTCGGTTTAAGGTTATAACGATGCAGTCATGCCCATATTGGCATGTTTCCTACAGGTTGGTTAATGAAGCTATTATTGTTACCTGCACAAAAATGGACGTTCGGTACCCATCAGGCCTGTGGTCAGAAATGTCTGTGCCTACATGCCAGATATTAATTGCTTTAAAACGAATAACCCAAATTGGTTTCATCAATCCTTACTTCATACAAAAGCCTTGGAATGGACATGTGCATTCTCAGGATGGGCATCAGCTGTCTGGAAGCACCTGGGCGTCTGCAACACGAACTATAAGTTAGTTACCGTAGACTGATCTCATCTTGTTTGTTCCAACAATATGATATCGCAATCTTGGTGGTTGTGGCCCAAAATGCCTCGAAAGGAGGAAACAAGCATACGTTGTCACCCGGCTTGCCGGGACACTTAATATGGCGTGTTACAGTGGGTCGGAGTGGTGCGCCTAGTCTTTAAGGTGACCACTGGCATTCACCAGACGGTTCTTGGTCACGTTCCCAGGGTAGACCATCTCGGATTATGCGTATACATCAGATTCCCGGGTGAAAATAATAATAGGGTTTATTCCCAACTTGTGGGTGGCATACCGTCTGGCATGATCATATGTTTACAGTCAGAATGGAGCATGACTGAGGATTTGTGGGGGTGCGGATTGCACAAAAAGAGGACAATGTCATAAACAGTGGGGAATACCCGATGATATAGTAATAATTGGTTATTTCCCAACTTGTTGGGAAAAATGGGCATGAGGTTAGACTAGATCAAAGACAGTCAGGTAGCATGAACTAAAACCGAAAACCATTGCCGGCCATGAGTGACCTTGGGTGGTTAGGTAAATGGCCGGATTCACAACGGGCAAACGTGGAGATTGAGATGGGATAATTCAAATAAGGAGCATATGGCGAGTTTTGTCTCAAAAATGTGGTTTAATATGAAAGTAAGCAGACTCATTGGTTGCACTGCTGTAGTGAAGTCAGGTGCAGGGGGATGGGTTGGATGGGGAATGTTGCTAATACATAGGGCGACCTGAACTCAGTATGCGGATTTGAACTTGTGCAACCGGCAAGCCGAAATTGCAGCAGAAAAGCCAGACTAGCCAAATCTGAGCGAGAATTTATTGGGTACGGAAGAGCTCATCCAAGAGACGCGGCCGGATGAGAACTGCTCGAAGTTGTGGCTACAGGCTTGAGTGGGCGAAGGGTTGCGGTCGATATTCTGGAGAAAATAGTTGCGCGAGTGCCATCTCACTGGGTATGACAGTGCCATGCCATCATCGCACCGACATGCTTCGGTTTATGGACAACAACGTAACAGTCGTCAAGGGTCGGAGAAGGGATACGCAGTTCCGTGGTGAGACGCCGGTTCTGGGTGAGACGCGGTTCTGGGTGCGACGGAGATTGACACATGGAGTCATGCAGATGTAGGTTCACGGATAATTTCCCTTTTGTTAGAGGACCGTGTGAGTGTAGACCGGGAACCAGTCAGTTTGAATGAATAACAGTTCTACGGGGCGTTTGAGCAACTGCGGTCGAGGATTGAAGCATGCACTAATATACACGGCAGAGAACCGTATAGGTATACACCAAGTGGGCCGAACGATAAGAGACGAATCGCGCATCCGTGCGGCACAGTGTATGCAAATCTCGCCGGAATATTTGTGGTCGTGTTATGGGAAATAAAAACCTACTGTATGGCATCGTACAGGCGGGTCATGCAATACTATATATGCCGGCCGTCTGAGTATGTCTGTGACCAAACGTACATGAAAATTATATTAAACATAAGGTTTGTTTTGTGTGTTCAGTCGACATTTACTACATCTGGAAAGCGTCGAAACAACGCTATCTGCTGCCATCTGGAGAAGCATTTGTGGTTTTAATTACCTTCCCCTGACTGCATTTTAAGCACGCGTCCGCTCTATCGCAGTTTTGTTGGGACAGCGGGCATATCATCTGCCACAGTAAAACCCAACTAGACGACATCTGCCCAACGGAGCTTGTCGACACTTCCAACGAACCTTTTATGTTTTGTGCGTCATCAAGATTTTAAGGACGCCGATCCATACTTCAACGGGTTCCCAACTCCTCTTTGGCTAGCAGTCTAGTTACCCGAAGCCGATTGTAGATAAAGGTGACTGCGAGATGGTTCCTCGGCCTACTCAGACAAATCACACTGGAGAGTTGCTGTTTCGCGTACTGTTTTTCATTGAAAAACACGCTGAACTTACTAGTTTCTTCGGATTTCTTGACATGTCGTTTGTCCTGCAGGCTGCCTGCTGCATTTGTAGTATATACATTCGTACGGCAAAACAGCTTTGGTGCTTCGATTATTGAGTGAACGCATAAATACAACATAGCTATCCCTCATGTATTCATTTGACGCCTTCTCGAGTGTGGTGAAGGATGAAGAGGGCACAGCCACCTATTTCGCAATAAACGCATGTGGAGACACGTCTGAGGCCGTACTGCAGTAAGTCTAAAGTCAAATATGCGCTAAAATTTAGAAAGCAGATTGTTCAAAACAGATCGGGGAAAAATGACGACAGATTAGGATGAGTTTTGGTTTGAGCACACGTGCAGCAAAATAAAAAAATTTAGGCGTAAAATCTTTCATCCCGTTCGCAAACTTTCCGCACAAAAAGGTGAAATGCTTTCTAGGCGCGGCTCTGATCATGCCGAGTCTTGGACGCACACCCAAAAGTTCTCTGAAACCGTGGTTCAAAAAAGGGAAATTTTAACATATATTTATAGCTTAAATGGTGATTGTTCGGGCGCTTGAAATCTCCCTACACTGCCGTAGTTTCGTTGAAAGTAGTTTTAACCAACACAAGGCTCTGTGTATGTGCGTGATTCATATTTTCAATAGCTACAATGGCTGAGCACATTTAGTCCATAAACGCGGTGGCTGATTTTGTACAGAAGTTAGCTCGTCCACGTTTTATCTCCTTCAACGCATCTCAAATCGTTTCGAGAGAGTACATGCCCGTTTGCATAAAATCCAGAAAAAGCGGTAGTTTGCTACTTTTGTATGCAAAACCGTTATGCCGTTGTGGCTGATGTCTCTGCGGATGAAGTGAACGTCGTGGAATTCGTCACACCCAGAACGTTTATCGTTATTTTTGCGTACCCGGTAGCGCATGTTGTTCTGGTTGTCCGGTAAGATTCCATGTTCGCCGGTATCATCACTACTTGATGGTTACTTCTTACCATCTGGAGCGCAACATCTACGCAGCAAGTTTAATTATGACAAGCTGCTCGTAGGCATGTTCCTGACAAAGGACGAATTCAAGGGGTATAATACCCCTTTGAGGTGCGGTACTCCGTCTTCGGAGATGTGGCAATAAGTCGCTGATCATTTTGGAAAGGTACTTACTATCAAAAATGTGAACAATTATTGCGTCAAATGTTGCGTAGGCCGGTGGTCAACTTTTATTTAGTTTCTTAGCCAAGCTTCGAGAGTGTGGTATCGCACTGTTGGTGGAATCAGGGGGTGGCAGTTTTAGATATCTGTGCTTTTCCCAAACGCAACAGATCGCACCCTTTCGACGTTTCCCTGACGTGGTAAACGCTGATGGTACGCATGGGCCAACCGTATTGGGTAAATAATTTTAGAGACTTTCACTATTAGGATACAAGCTATAATTTTTCCTTGTGACGGATGGCATGGGTATCGGCCAACACGTAATAAATGCCTTCGTTGCGCCTTTGAGCAAGCTGTTCCGCTTGGTCAATGATATGATGGGTGAACAGTATTTGGCCCAAATGTTTGTCATGGACAAGATGACTCCACAGATGCGGGCCGCACAATTGTGTTCAGCTGCGGTATAATGCCGTGCTATTTGCACGCACGGCCAGCCATCCGGATGCACATACGTTTCAATGCGTTGCCGTAAAATTTGCTGACGATTCTTAACCACAACCAGTATTTACTCCACCCAATGGCCCTGTTTGACAACGCAGCTGAGCAAGTGATTGTGCGCCGAAATTTAATCGCGTAGTTTTCGCCACAAATTACAGAACCTGAGGAGAACCAAACCGGGTTTGTCCCCTATTTAACTGCCCATTGGCTGTACATCACTCAAAATTGGTTCATTAGTGCACATCATGGGTTGGTACATTTTAGGAATTCGACTATCAACCGCCTGGAGAACGCCAACGAGCGTTTGCAGAGGCGCGTTCATCGGGTCGATAACCCGGAGCACGCCCTCCAGAAGATCTCTCAGCACAGCGGATGGCTCATGCGCGAGTATGGGGTGCACACCATTTACTATTGTGAAATTTGTAAGGGAGACAGCTACATTCTAGTGTGGTTTCCCGGATGGCGACGTACGCCACCAATCAAGCTCTAAGATACTTTGGAACGTGTACGCGAGATCAAATATCCCATTAGACATATGGGTGGGAGACCCGCTCTTAGTAACCGTCAGTTAGTGGCACCAACCAAAAAATGTCCTCAGACGGTTAACACCACGGTTGAAACCTGCACGTGCACCTTCTACCAATTTAAGTGGCTACATTTTGCGCACATATTCTCGGTATTCAGATACCACTAGTCCCCCTGCACTAGGTTTATTATTCAAACATTCAGTGTCTAGGTCAGTTTCCAATCCATCAGCTGTGGCTTGCCGAAAGTAATCCACCAGAATGAGGTATACCTTTATCTCTGGTTTCAAAGCTATCGCCATCACCAGTGTAAGGTTTACACAAGCAGCTGGAGCAGTTGGCTGGCAAGCTGAAGCTGCTAGAACAACGTAGGTTTGCTAGATGCATGGGGCATCTGATTGTCCAAACACTGTGTCAAAATTCAACCAGCGCAACGGAGAGTCAGTTTCCCCAATTGGAAGACCAACCGTACCCAAACAAAGTAGTGTTTCACTTCCAAAGAAGCTGTTCCCTGTAGACTCTGTGAGCAGCCAACTAACCCTGTTGTTTGTTGGTGCCTGCGAGATCGACTAACATATCACCATTATTGCTGTGGCAACGAGCCTTGCCCACCGTATCGAGAAAATTTTCAGGTGCGTCCGCCAGGTGAGTGCGAATGTATCACTTAATTATTTCCTTTAGTTGCCGGGCCGTTGCGCACACGCAGCCTTCAGTCTATCAAGCGGGCACTTAAAAGAACTTGCTTTGATGTCAATCTTAGTAGGTTCAGCGAGGCCAAGCCGAGCGTTCCTCGTAAGGCAGTCGCAAAAAACTATTCTGCCTAACTTCGGGACAGATGTATACCGGTAATTTGAGGTCCAATTAAAAGGATAGATTTTGTAGACCTTGCCTTCTAATCCCGAAATGACGAGTATTTTGTCTAGTTGCTCACGCAGTGACCTCGAACGCTTCATTCATGGCTACGTTCGGGTGTTAATCATCCCCAAAATGAAAGGCCACCTGTATGAGAGCCCAGCTTACCCCCTCTTTACCTTCACATTATGTTACGTTCAAGCTGAGTCAATGAACCCGGGCGATCCCCACCGAGTGGACATTGGTTCCTCATCTTCGATATTGGGGAGTATGAAATACTAGGTAAGATGCTTAAATGCTTTTACCGAAGATTGATTGTTTGTGCATCTTCCCTTTCGGAATCCTTGTCCGATGAAGTCGATCTCCAGAGAAAGAAAACCGGAGAGGCTACCAACTGAGCTTTAATCGGCGTTACCAACTGAGAAAATCGCTATTTGACAACTACGTTTTCGTGAATTTATGGCGGGTACGTTCTCAACGCGTACGGTTATGGGTATGAAGATCCATCGTTTGCCAATGAATTAGGTCACCGCGCAAAGGTGAGGCCTCATAATTAGCGACGCACATAACGATTACGATAAGTAGTCGAGGTGAGCGACAGCAGCCGACCCTTCGCTCCACCAGCTGAGCATTCTATCCATAGTATGAGTTTGCTCATAGATGCAGGTGATGGAACGAGTGAGCGAGAGTGTACAATCAAGTGTAGGAAGTGAATAGTTGAGGGTGTGCTATCAAACCGGGTATGGCAGAGCCGTGCAATTATTGTACTGACATCCTTCGCTTTCTGGACGGCCCGGTAATGACCGTCACGTTTCAGGTGATTAGGCTGGGATGTGCAATGCTATGGGCAGCGAGATTTTCGAATTGACGAAGGGAATCCGCTGCGGTAGAACGAAGCCGATGCAACATACCAGATATCTTTCTTTCCCGGTTGGTGGTCACAATGGATGCAGACCACGAGCCAGGTCTGCTGCTGGATAACAGTCCAGCAGGACAATAAGATAAAGTGCAATAAAACGGAGAAAACACTCAACGTTCACCACAATTAGGTTGGCGACAACAAGTGATTAAAGGAGACATGATGGGGGTAGAGCTGAACTCGTAGGACAAGTGGGCAAGCACGGGTCGATTTTACTAATGCATGATATTATAGTACAACAGATCAAAAACAAACCGGCATAAGCAAGCAGATAGCTGATATGTTAAGGGAGATCAAACGTGTAAGTATCGACGAGATTAGGAAATCCAGGATACTGGACTACTTTATTTGAAATTTATCAGGTGAGTTGAACAGCACCATAGTCCAGGGGAGAATGTGGGTGTAAGAGCTATGGTCATCAGCCCCCGAAGCACTGCCCCTGGGCATACAATCACTTAACCCGCCACTTACAGTCCAAGGAATGGTGTACGAATTCGGGGAGCAATTTATGCATATCTGAGGTTGTATTAGTTCCGACTGTAGAGTGACAGGGGAGGAACGCCGTTGGTCGTTGGATTAGCCTATTTTGTATAGCTGGAGCATTACAGTCAGCTAAGAGCATGTATACGGCCTCGGCAGTTTTTATAAGTAGCAACGGTAGGTGACATCAACTACAGTTATGTGCATGATGGGCCGTCGTTGGCCATTAGATTATGATATCATGCATAAATCAGGCCTCATTTTTATCGGCCCGCGTAGATCCTGGTGTTTATTATAGGCAGCATACATAAGCTACAGCGCGAACATTTATGGATATGGCGGACTGTCGTTGTCCGATAAATTAGGATACAGTGCATAGCTGAGGCCTAATAATCAGCGTCGCGTATAGGCACTGGCTTAGCAGTCACAAACGGTAGCCAAGGTAGGCAATGTCGCGTGCAGTTATGAGAATGACGTTCGTCATTCGCCGTTGGATTACGTTTGTGGGCATAGTCGAGGCCTCGTCTTCATCGCTTTGCATAAATGCTGGCCTGGTGTTTATCATTAGTATCAAAGATAATCGACACAGCGTACCATGTAAGTATGACAGATTAGGTTGGATTCGGTTACCGCGCATAATCAACGACTCATTATGAACGCTGTATATTGACACGAACCTAACACGTACGATGTATAGTCAAGTTTGGCTACTTCAATCACATTCATGAATATGAGGCCGTCAGATTAGGCTATCACCCATAGAGGAGGCTTTATTTTTAAAGACCGGCATAGATACTGGCCTGGTGTTTACCATAGGTAGCAAAGATAGGCGGCATCGCGTACAATTATGAGTATGGCGTCCGTCAGCTTCACAAATGTACAAGGACCCAGCAGGTATGACAAGCAGCCTAAGTGAGTGAAGAAGGCCTTCGTTATCATGGCCAGCGGCAATGGATGCCCTTATTGCCACCATTATATTTGCACTTTGTGACGTGTTTCACCAATGGAGCATAATATTCCTAATACGAATAATATCACCATGTTGGTAATTTCCCTGCAGCCATCTTGTGACGCTGCATTGTCCGAAAGCTAGTTACGCATATCTGAGAAAGTGTATGACCTACAGAGATGTCCTTCGCATCTCCACTGCACACCTCATGCAGTTGTCTAACAGCGTCCCACTAAATGGAAGCTGAGCTACATGGGAAAATGTATCGTGACGAAGTTCGCTGAGCAAATTTATCTCATTTGTTGAATCTGAGGAGTATGAGGCAAGCAACCTTCACTGACAGACTTTCCTGGGTGGAACTTGCATAAGATATTCTGTAAATGTTATTCCGTTCCTAAAGAACAGCAAATAAGGCCAAAATAGGCCAAAGTGTTCTATCTCTAGTCAACAAGTAAAGAATGCGAGTCGGCGGTGGTCCGTGGCCTTAAAATTTCGCTCACTTAAACAAAATGCTACGGGTGAAATATCACCAAAAAGTGCAAGCGGATTAGAGTATTTCGCCGTCAAAGTTACAATTCCGAACATTCTGTAGTTTGGGCAAAAATAATATGGGAGTGTTCCTAGCTAGCGACCACTGATCATGCCAGCGGCTCGAAACACAATGCATTTTTCTGCAAAACCCCTGCGGGTGAAATAAAAACTTTAACGTTAAAATGTTGCACTTCTTTGCATATATGCGTGGACTGAAAACCACCCTCATCTGCCGTCATTTTTTGCGATTTGTTTTAATCGATCTCTTTTGAAAATTATTGGCGCACATTCGGCTTTGAACTTCGTCTGCTAGGGCTTCGGATGTAGCTTTCGTTGAGAAATTTGTGGGTGTATCGTTTTCATTCTTCACGGCATTTGAGAAGACCTTAAATGAATACATGAAGGATAA
>NW_008751752.1:383797-385166 GCF_000715545.1 Opisthorchis viverrini | reverse complement strand
CATCAGGAAGCACGTATGTATCATTTAATATCCATGTACTTTTGGTCACAGACACATTCTGCGAACAGCCGGCACATATCTCACCGCATGGCTCGCCTGGACAATGCTGTACAGTAGGTTTTATATTCGCCACATCACAAGCACACAGATTCCGGCAAGATCTACAGCTTCTTCGCCGAACCGATCCCCGATTTCTTTCCTATCTTACGGCTCGCTGGTTGTACATCACACGAAAGTGGGCCATAAACGCACAGTCATCGTATAACCCTACCCGCATGTTAGTGGTGTGCGTCAGTTAAGATCGTTCGGCTGTCTGGTATTATCGATGTAGGCTCTATTTGGCTAGTTAGTTAGGCATCGTGTACCCTTAGCCGCATGGTAGTCGTGTCTGTCGGTTAAGATCGTTCAGCTCTCCGCCATGATTGACGTATGTTCCATGTTTCTAATCCATAAACCTCGAGGTCTTTCTAGCGTGATTCGCAACCTATAGTGGAAAACTCTGATTTTTGCCAGCAAACGTGCACGACGTTTGGCAAATAATTAGCGTGCACTACGGAATATTTACTGGCAACAAAGAATCATCGATCAAAATTTGTTTGCACGAATGCGTCTACGCATGTGTTGCATCCCCAAAGGCCATTTAGATTCTAGAATGTTGAGAAAATTTGTTCCGGTGGAAAAATACCTGAAAGTTACGTTCATTATATTTGAGTCAACGTTTTCCACAATTCGCGATTTTTATAATCGGATAACATATTCATATTCGGTGGTGTTTATTGGCCTTGAGAGGTCGCCCACCTAAATAAATCGCCATAGTAAATGACTTTCAATAATATGGGAGCATATACATTATACATAGGCATTCTACACTATGAAGTGGCAAGTCTGATCATGCCTCAGGCTATTGACACGCCGAAATTGAGTTCGCCGAAACTATAGGGTTTTCGAAGTTGCCATTTTTATGTGATGTTAGTCTAATCAATTTGCACCTTCCCGTGACATGTTGCACGTAGCATTTCGTTTAAGTGAGCGAAATGTCGAGGTCATTGACCATCGCCGATTTGGATTTTTTGCCGGTTTACGCGACATAAAACAGGAAATCGCACTTTAGCATATTTTGGCGTTCCGCGGTGCTCCTGAAGAATAAAAATAACATCTTTAGAGTATTTAATACAAATGCACCCTATAGGATCAGTCGCAGGCGTTTGTTTGCTTTAGCACGTCAGATTTATCTAATGGGATATTTTTGTTTGGTGAACCTGCTCACAAGACATTTTCCCCACGGATCTCGTGTTCCATAAGTGCAATAAAGTTAGATAACAGCACAAACTTGCAGTGGCAGTGCGAGGGACACCTGTGGGTGATCCTC
>NW_008751752.1:382832-383479 GCF_000715545.1 Opisthorchis viverrini | reverse complement strand
CCTCAGGCTATGACACGCCGAAATTGAGTTCGCCGAAACTATAGGGTTTTCGAAGTTGCCATTTTTATGTGATGTTAGGCTAATCAATTTTGACCTTCCCGCGACATGTTGCACGTAGCATTTCGTTTAAGTGAGCGAAATGTCAAGGTCATGAATACTGAAAATAGGTGTACACAAGGTAGCCACATTGATTGGTAAAATATGCACTTGCAGGTTCCGGCCGAGGTGTTGACTGTCTGAGAGCATTTGGGGGTTTGTACCACAAACTGACTGTTACTAACAACGGGCTTCTCACCTTGAAGCGATCTGTCTGCTTGAATATCAGATTTGGCGTGCATGTTCCAATGTGCCTGAAAACCTGATTAGCAGCGTATGTCGTCATCCGAGAAACCACACGTAGAACGCTGATGTCTCCCTCCCGAATTTCTCGGCGGTCACAATGATAAGTGGTGTGCATTTCATATTCGCGCATTAGCCACTCGTTGTGATGGGCGACCTTCTGAACGGCATGCTCCAGGCTATCTGAGTGATGCACGCGCCCCTTCAAACGCCCATTTGCGCTCTCCAGGCGGTTGGTCACATTCTCAAAATGTACCAACCCAAGTTGCGCATGAATGGCACACTCTTGCTTGATGGGGCACCGGTGG
>NW_008751752.1:379378-382647 GCF_000715545.1 Opisthorchis viverrini | reverse complement strand
TCAACCATTAACTTACTAGGTGCGACGAATTCCACGGCTTCTGCTTCGTCTGCAGGGGGATCTGCTGCAACGGTAGGGGGCTTTTTCCTACAAAAGTAGCGAATTGCTGCTTTTCGAGTCTATACGAATGAAAACAACGAAATGTTTCGTCTGGTGCTCTTTCAAAGCGACTTGAAATGCATTGAACGAGAAAAAACTTTGACGAGCTAAATTCTCCACAAAATCATCCCCCGCATTCACGTGCTCAGTCATAGCAGCCATTTAAAATATGAATATCCCGGGTCTTGAATATCGTGTGGATTGAGTAGATTTAAACAACTTTCAACAAAACTGCGGCCGTTTGGGAAGATCTCATACGCCCGAAAAATTACCATCAAATGTTAAAACTTTGTGTTAAAGTTTTCCTCCTTCGAACCTTCGTTTCAGAGAAATTTTCGGCGTGCGTCTAGCCCACGGCACTGATCATTGAGTTGTACCGAACTGTCTCTAAAATTGCGCCAGGCCTTTCGTTGTTAATGTTAGTCTATTTTTGGAACCAACCACCTGGATGGCCAAGAAACTGCCTTTGTGCACAATCCAGAAAAAAGGGTGGGCTTCGTTTTAGATTGTTTGTTGTGGCTAATAGAGCGGCCAACTGTAAATCGCGGGATGTTTGATAAGCCTGAGGCGGCGAAATTCAAACCGGGCTATGGTTTCCAGCGTGCCTTCGTCTTATGACCTAATGCGTGCATATCTTTCTGCCTGCTGCCGGAACCTCTGATGCGCCACCACGAGGCCCAGATAGAAAGCAGTAGCCAGCTTCTACATCCCACTGAACACTATTGTTCAGAAAGCTTTCTGAGCTAAGTTGGGTTGGTGAACATGTTTTTGGCATGGTATATTCGAGTCATACGGTTGCAAAGTCTAAAAGAGCAGTATTTAGCATAATTCAACAAGCGTGATGTGCATGAGCAGGAGAGCGAGTGATTGGCGGCATAGGCTACCTTTCAGGGAGCAACTAATCCAAGTCCCCAATGACCTAAGCTTGTCAGTCCTGCGATTGTGTTCAGCACTTGGTGTATTTGGGGGACCTGAGTTGAACCATGGCTAGTACACCACGCTAAAGAAGCGTTTTTGTCAACAAATGATCGGGTTGGAATGTCGCATGGTGTTGGCTTCAGTCACTGTGATTGATAGAGTCTGCTGTTCAGTAGGTTGGCCGGTATATCGCTAAACATGGGCTGATGTGAACGGGTTTTCCTTCAACTACGGCGTTGACAGTGTTGGCTTCTGTGTTCAAATGCTCTATGATGAAATTGAACCCGTCGTTTCTCTGAACGTCAGTGAGAGGGTTTCTTGTTCTAGCGCATCGTCAGAGCATGTTTCCTTCGCTGTCTAAGGCTGTGGATCAGTTCCCGTTTCTGCTTGGGTTGGACGAAGTTGTGAAGGCCTACATATTGAATGGACCAAGTGGGTTTTCGGTACATGGATCGTTTTAGTTTAACACCTTGACGTCGTTCAAGTCCAGCATCTTCGAAGTAGATGTTATAAGTTTCTTCCCAAGTGAATTGGATGGTGTGGGCCTTGGTGACTTCTTTTTGAAGCGATTCCATCTCATCCTACCATTCAAGACTGTTAAAATGTTGTCCACGTGTCGGCAGACGTATTGTTTTTTATCTATACTAGCTTTCAAGGGACCAGTCTCAAGTTTGCTCATGAACGTATGGGCTAGCATCGACCCCAGTGTTTAGCCCATGACGACGCCGTCAATTTGACATTAGAACTACCATTGAACGGTATTTGCACATTCAATGTGCATCGCATGAGACCTCTCAGTTCGTTGACTGTAATTGGCAACTGAAAGTTTGGTTAGTTTCTATGTAGTTACATAGGTATTTAACGGCTTCAGTCAACGGGACGTTATCAGATAATGAATTCACACCCAATGAACACATGAACAAATCTTTAAGTTCACGGTCTTTTATTTAGTCCAGGTATTGAAGTGTGTCACGCAAACTGTACTGACACATTTGTCTGGTCTCCGGAATTTAGACAAACCACCGTGCGACTTTGTGAGACGAGCTGTGCAGTGGGCATTTGGGTTTGTTGACTTTGTGCAGGCCTTATGGGTGAGGCGTTGTTGATCCTGTTGGTTGGCATTTTATCACAGGCCTTCGGAAGAATACCTGAAGTTGCAGCCAAAACTCTCCCAGCGGTGAGTCCCAGTTGTCCGCCACTATCTTTACCGAGTCCCCTAGTTAAGTGTTCCCTTTGCTTACCACAGGACAACTGAAGTCAAGGCATGCATTTGGGTTGACATTGGAGCTCCGCCCTCTATTACTTCATTAATTGCCGGGAAATGTTGACGGTTGGTGCTGTGTCATTCCATCACTTGGCAGTACTTACTTTGCGGATTTAGTGACTGATTACGTTCATCTGCGGGCGAATCAACCGGGACGAAATTGTGGATATGGACTTATTCACCGTGCACGGCGTACACATTGACGCACACGGGATTGCCTTTCGGTTCCCTAAACCAATTTGTAACAGTAGAATAATAATCGTTCAGCTGTAACACCTTTTGGGTGCCTAGGTGCCATGCCACCCGGAGGAAGCACGCGGGCTGGGATACTGCCGGATCGCCCAGGCCTAGACAGGGGAAGTCGAGAGGCAGAGGTCGGGTTCGGAACACGACCTTCCAGTGTAGTGGGAGTCGATGACTTAGTTAATCGATTATTGATCCGTTGAGTAGAATGAGAAGACTTCGTCTATGGGTAGGCTTTATTCAACATATAAGCACAGTATAGGCTGAAATGACAAGTGAAAGTGAATTAATGGAAATAGCAGTAAAGCGTAACTTTCACTACATTCACTCCGGCAGGCAAAATGTCAGTTGAACCTAACAGAAATGTGTTGTTGGTAACAGAAAATGAACGTAGTGCGGATGAACAATTGAAAATGGTTAAAGTAATTTTAGTATTTTGAGGGTCTGAATAGAACACTGAAATAACGTTTCGTCGTGGACGCAAGAAAGTTTGTAACACCTGATCTAGACTTCGCGGCTACGTAAATTGTGGGGACGAGTGCGTTGCTGTTGCATCGGAGGATTCTGAGCATTTTCTGATATGCTCGTTTTTGGTCTGTTTCGAATCTCTGGTAATATTCCAGCATTTTCTTCACTGTTGTTATCATCCGATAACATTTGAAACTCGAGCTGAACATTTTCTGACCCTCTATCGCCACCTGCGGGTGCGAGTTGACGGATGGAAACTGTTTGGTCCCTACCGTCT
>NW_008751752.1:343939-378224 GCF_000715545.1 Opisthorchis viverrini | reverse complement strand
CCATTCGTTTCTTGTGACGCTCGTTGGTTGTGACCAAGACTTGAGCGCGCCATGGTGACGTTGATGGCTCTATAACTCCATCACGCAACAGGGTATTTATTTCCTTGCGAATAAAAAGTTGATCAGGAAAAGACTGACGTCTGGTTTTTGTCGCGACAGGTTTACAAATCGGTGATAGATTCTGGAACAAAGTCGGTTCAGGAACTTTAGCAGCTTTCAAATTGCAAAGTGAGACAGGTGGTCGGGAACCGCCGAATGGTATTTCTAATTCCTCGTGCACGTTGAGGAAGTTGTGACCGAGCAACACATCAGCACATAGATGCGGCAGAACGGATAGCCTGACATTTTTGTAATCGAAGTCGTTTAGCTGTAGGTGCACCAGACAATGTCCAGGGGTATCACTCACAAAAGATGTGTTAGCCATAGAGATTTTGCTTCTTGATTCAAGTACTCGTCAGCTTTACTTATTGACGACTGATGCTGAGATATAACTCTCAGAACTACCAGTATCGACTAGGGCTTGGAGACGGACACCGTTAACATGAACATGGCCAATCGCTCGTTGTAGGCATACGGGAGCAGACGCAACAGTGAGCGCCGACAACAAAGATTGAGTAGTCGCCGTCTGTGGCTTGATTTTCTGTTTGGAACGACAAACTGACTGAAAGTGACCCTTTTTACCACACAGCTTGCATATGGCATCTCTGGCGGGACAGGCTGTTCGCGGATGTCGGCTATAGCCACAAAAGAAACATTTATTAGTTACCGCAGAAACCAGGATTGTATCTTCTGACTGGGCTGTATCTTGAATTAAGCCACTTTGTGGAGCAGCGTTGCAAGGGTTGGATGAGATGGGTACTTGATACGACAATGCCTGTTTGTATGCCGATTCTAATGCTTTAGATTTTTCTACGGTTTCACGTAGCGTCAACGTATGGTGCTCCAACAACCTCTGGCGGATTTGAGTAGACTGAATGCCCGATATAAATGCGTCCCTGATAGCTTCGTCACGACGTACATCGCCTATCACACTTTGATAATTACAATCAACAGCTAACGTCCGTAACTTTTGCACATACTGATCGAGTGTTTGCTCATTGTCTTGTTTGCATGTGTGAAGAACGTGTCGAGCGAAAATTTCGCTTTTGGTGGGGGCATAGATTGAACAAAGAGTATCGACAGCTTCTTTGAAAGTGGTGCACTCAGAAACGGATTTATAGACAGAAGGAGAAAGATAATTGATCAAAAGTTCCAGTTTGTCCGGATTATGCGTCTCAATACAAGATAAAAAATGGGAGAATGTACGATACCAGTGAGTCCATTGGTCGGTTGCATCAGGAGCGTATGGATCCGCATCAAATCTGGCTGGTTGAGCAAAGCGTTCCACGGATGAGAAATAATATGTTGAATAAATTGTAGTGGGAGTCGATGACCTGAGTAAACTGACCGCCATTATATCATATTTTGGCACGCACTCAGTCATGCTTCTAGTCGTGCAGTCTCTGAACCCGCAGTCCAAGAAGAAGGGTTAGAGGTTGTGGAAAACCTTTACATACGTCGATAGCCGCATTAGCTCCGATAGCAGTGTTTGAAGTCTGTACCTTCAGTAAGGACTATGTTGTGCTTTTGCGGGACGTGACCTCTGCGGACAAACGATCTAGGGGTCTTCGACTTTCTGACCGCCGGTATTCCAGAAGCGTTTCTGGTATCGAATTGTGTCAACGAATTCGTAGCTAGGTAATTAGAAAACGTATTTGTTGTGCAGGAGGTGTTTCGGTCGTATAAAACATCCAGTAACTTCAACGGGGGCGGCTCGGCCATATGCTAGCCATGTCTAAAGATCGTCTTCCGAGGCATGTACTGTATCTGCTTCAGAATTGGGCAAACCGCGAGATGGGCAACCTGTGACTTATAAAAGGGTGAAAGATATTGTGGGGAGTTTGGGTGTCTTTTGTGCGGTCCGCCTTACAGAATGGGGTCCTTGAGGTTGGGTTCAAAACACGGACATCCCGGTCAGTAAGTTCGCATCTTAACCGCTGAGCATGTTCACCATCACCTAGCCTCTGTATCAGGTGTACTTTGGTGGGCTCATTCAGGGCAGCTGCATCAACTAGAAAAATGTATTCATAGCTCTAATACCAGGACGGAAATGTCACACCATTATCCGAGTCGAAAATTTAGTATTAGTATGTTACTGAGGAAAAGAGCTTCCCGGTACGCTGAATCATTTTCCGCTGCTGTTCATGCTGATTTTGTTGTTGTTATATTTACCTTTTTTGTTCCAGTTCCAGTATTATTGTTTAATTCCATCGTGTCGAGGCATTACATCGCCTCGTATGAGTAAGGAGAACGTGAGTGTTTAGGCCTTCAGTCTACCATGTAATAACTGCCTAGATGGCACAGGATGGGTGACCAAAGGCGAAACAGCCAACATCGAACTGTTTATTCAGTAAAAACTCGCTCACATGAATGGTTTATTTATTGCTTAGTACAGTCTAGAGACTGGTTGTTTTATATTTAACAGATTGCTTGAACTTCTCTTACTGATGCGTGCGAATACAACCCTGTCTAGGACCGCACTGTGAAGGGGCTTACGAGGACTTTATGCCTTTGAACCAAAAGATCCTCAGCATACATAGTCTGAACGTTGTCCTTCAACCATTCTTATATTGCTTTCTCATGGTGCTCTGGCTTTAGCATATTTTCAACCTGGGGTCCGTAACACAACCTTTTAATGGAACACGATGGCTTTGGATCCAGGTTGACTTCGACGCCGTATGAAAAGACTTTTCGAGATGCCTCGGGTCGTTCAACCTTCAGACCGTCCAATCTTTACGAATCATTCGATACTGGCTATCACACCGGTGCGCCATCCTGTTCCACCCAATCTTTTCTCGAATTCGGTATCGCCGATGATGTTTCTATGCTCCCTAAAAGACCATCGTAAGTACCTTGTTTTCTCCGATTACCAGGACCAATTCACCTTGCTAGGTACCGTGGGGTAAGACGCGTTGATATTATCGCAGCCCTACTCGACTTCGATCGTACAAATTACCTGGTGGAACGTATTGTAAGCTACTTACCGTTTTGCGATCGTATCACAATGTTGGCGGTGTCAACCCGGTGGAAGTCTCTTCAATCAGTCCTGCCACATTGCTTTAAAAAAGAGCTGTTATTTTCAAGTGACCCGAATGAGAAAGAGAACTATAAGTTGTTCCACTGCAGGCACCTCATGAACCAACGTATTCCGCTGTCGGGCCTAAATTCAATGAATCTTCCTCGCCGCACAGTGAAGTCTCTAATCACCAATGAAAATCTGGTACGTTTACAAGCCTACTCTTACGCAAAAAATATTGTGCAATAACCTCGATGAACGCAGCCACACTTCTATGTGTGCTTCCTATTGAACGTCTGGAAATGAACACTACAGAATCCCATTCAATGTACGGTCGATTTCCGTTATCAATTGAATTTCGGGCAGTTATTTACTGCTTGCCTGTGTATGTTAAATCGCGAGCTCAATATGAGCACACTTCAGTCATAAATTTACAGAGCTTTTGCTCAGGGCGTGACGTACTAACCGGAAGGTGGGTATTTTGGAACATCCATGATTTTCTTCCGTTCCTGTCTCACCGTTGGAATAGCTCAATGGTCAAGGTGCCAGCTTGCGGACCAGAGGGTCGTGGTTCGACCCCGACTGCTCCTGTCTAGGCTTGGGCAACTTGGCAGTCAATCTATCAGCCGTAAACCGTGTACTATATGTACAATGGTTCTAGCTGCTATAGTTTCGATCACTGGAAAGTGAGAGAGTGTGGGACATACAGCCAAACCTTGGGGGCGGTGGCATGTTTGGTTAGTTCGGGAATTTGGTCGCTACACATTGAAGGCGATAACTCTGATGCATGAGCACCACTGACTGCGCGATTGGACCACTTCTCCCAGCGTTATTAACCATTGGTGAGTTGGGTCCCGGGGTCCCCATCGAGGGAGGCGGAGGTCTTCGCCCACCGGCCTTCTTCAACCTGGTAGTATCCCAGCCCTTGTACCTCCCTCCGTTGGTACAGCAGCTAGGCACCTAAAGGGTTCTACAGCAGAGTGATCTTTTCTTTCATTATTAGTACTGTATTTCTCTTTTTCTCCATCCGGGTTGTATGCCAGCTATGCAAAATTAAACGAATTGACCGACTCGATGACGTAACCGAATCGTGTCTTCGTTTTCACTTGTTGGAGAGGGGAACCCCATCTTTCTAGACTGTTACTACGAAGCACAGTACAACCCTATTGGAACATACTCACTGAGATCAGAAGAAGGTTGGTGGGATGCGCTCCAGCTACCCTCGGCCTTCATACAAATGTTGGGAATCAGTCTGTGACGAAGCCATCCACAATCAGGAATCAACAAAAACTTGTTTGCCTGTACTCCGATTTAAAACGTAATTTTTTGCTACATAAGTGCGGAAATTCGGCACAGTCTAGGTGAGCGGCCGCATACTGGTGTACTATGACAGATGGAGTTTCTGTACGAACTTCAAAGACCAGATGTGCATTGGCAAACTCTTGGCATTTGTGGCCTTGTGAAGAGTTGAATGTATCAAGCTACAGTACGTGCTGTGTTATCATGCGATTGCGAGACTTGGTCTTTGAAAACGCAGGAGCTGAAGCTTCTTCGGGTACTTGACTATCAGAACTCTGGCTGCAGTAGGCTACCATAAGCGAGTTCGCAACTAAACGATTGGCAAACGAATACTTGGTGGGGTATCCGGTACTTGTACAATGTATTCAGCACCACACATGGTGGTGATCCGGCCATATGCTACAAATGTCGGATCAGTGTGTACCGAGGCGAGCTTTTTTCTGGGCCGAATTCGTCAGTTGGCAGAGTATGACGTGGGATGGAGAACTAAAGTAGGTTGTAAACAGTTCGCGTGCGTTTTTCCGGAATCCTCTCTGTTCTTGGCTGGAGACAGTGCAAGATTTGGCTGCTAACCGGTGATGTTTGTGTCCTGTCCGGATTGGATAAATCCTTCGAGGAGTATGTACCTCTGATGTCTGTGATGGACCACTACTGGCCTCCTTGCCACTTTAGCAGTATCATCATCATCATCAACTGCACTGAAGCTTCACTGCTGTACGATCACAATCTATTTAAAATCCTTATTTTGAAGAAAGGAATAAAAGTAAATGGGACAGGGACTTAGCGCTAGCCTCCCGCAATTGTTCCGAGGTACCCACACTTCAGACACTCATTCAGACAATCTGGGTAGAAACTGACAACAAGGACGTCACTGACATCCAATAGGCGCCGTATCTTGCAGCGTCTCCTACCATTCACAGTGGAGATCACACGGGCCGCATGCTGGGAGGTGAGTCGGACAGTGAGTACCCAGACTTTTCGTAATCGCTTCCACCCCCTCCGCTAGGTCGAGGGTTTACCACCTCTCTGCTTCCTCCACTCTGAATTGGGCAGGAAAAGCTGCACTCCTCTCGGCAAACGATGATTGTGCATGCACAATATATGACCAAAATACCACAACTTTTTTGCTGGACACGTTTTTCGATTAAAGTTCGTGTTTGTGTTTTCTAGTCTCTTATCATTGCAGATTCTCGGGCACTGGCTTGAATGAGATACTAAGACAACGGTTGTCGAAAACCTGAAGGCGTTTCATTTCGGCTGCAGACAGAGGCCACGTCTCGTAATCATACGACAAAACAGCTGGTGCTTTAGCCTGATACTTAGGCCTCCTGTTTGTCCTTCCCTTGGTCTAGGTAAACTAGCATGGCTGTGCGGACGTCAGTCCTCACACTGCTATCAATGATGTCTGTGTTGCCTACGCATGATGCGGAACAAATCACTACGTCCATAGTTGAGATGTCCATATTCCTGATTACGAGATCTTTCTGTATTACTTTCTTGTGGAGCTGTGCCGCAAATAATACGTCTTCAACGTTGTCAGGTGTGGCTTCTTTGTTTAGTAGTCTTCCCTTTTCCGGACGAGAATCTCCAGAATGTGAACATTGCCTAGTCGGAAGCACATCAAGGACAACTGTTCCATTAGTTTCTCCTTCTGTGATAGCTTCACGAGTAGGAACAGATTGTTCACCTTTGTCTTCTCAAGTTTCTATCCAAGGTCAGCTAAATCACCCGCCTAAAGTGCAAATTCACAAAGCTTCTGTTATCATTGCATTTCTGGGGAAATGCATCCCTACCAAACGTAATTCAGGCAATTTCCTAAAACATTACTTCGGAGCAGGGTTAAACCAATTGCATATAATCTGAAACGGATTGCGGAATCACATCTCCAGGTGCTAGAAAAGGATATCACAGACCTACCTGTTCGTTGTCCACTCCTTAATCTAGCGCTGTTGAGTCTCTGCCAGATCAAATTCTACAAACACAGCGAATCAGTTGTGCGCAAAACTGAACTGATGACAAAAGGCTTTAAATTCATTTCCTCGGAGAAAATCACGTCAAATTTAGCATAAAAGCTTGATAAGTTTACTGTCAATATTTCTGGCGTAGCTGTGAGCGAATCTCAGAAAGAACCATTGTCTGTTAGGTTATAATTCTGTATACTACCAAATAAACGCTGACGCAGTTTGAGTACTTAAATGAAAAGACCAAACCGTTACAGTCTACAGCCACCGGCAGTGCCAGCTAGTTCAAATCAGGTCTGGTCAACCTGGCACATCAGTCTGAACAAATACCAATTGGGCAAGCTAAAGAGCCTGGCTCAGCTCGGTTAAACCGAGGGGATCAAGATGAGAAAGGGAAGCGAGTTTCTTGATCGACAGCATGCAGATTGACGCAGTAAAAAGAGTGGAACGCCAAGTCAGCAACCATCCTGAGAAATCTTATGTAATGGGTTTCATTGAACGCTTATCATCGACAGACTTCAACACGAAGCTTCTGCACCCAGCATCCGATACGTCCTGTGTCTGGATCTCCATACCATAAACTTGCCCAATGACTGTTAACAAAATTCAACCAATGAGATCCAGCATCTCAAAGATATCTTCCAGTTTGTGAATCTAGTACGGAGCATCGAGACCACAAACAAAGTAATGAATTTCTTTTAATGTTGGCTACCTTTCCTTAAAGGATCTATATGAGCGGTCGTGCAGTTGTACACAGCCATTGTGCGGTTTTCTTTCAACAGTGCGCACTATCGAGCTTTAAGCAGCTCAGTAGTTAAGATCCGAACTTACTGACTAGAAGGTTCGTGGTCCGAACCCAACCACTGCATCCCAGCAGGTCCTCCTTTCCGGCATGCAACACTTTTGTGAGCAGCGAAAGATGATTTTTTGTGCCATCAATTCAGGTAGTTTGCTAAACTGTGCATAGCTGCAATGCAACCCGGATAAAGAAAGAGGAGTGCCCGGTTTGCCCAAGCCTAGACAGGAGCGACAGAAGAAAATCATGGATGGTGGGTTTCCGATTGCACATCTTTCGGTCAGTGACTCGTCCCTTAATCAGTTAGTTATCTGAAACTGTGAATTCCTGATTGTCTTGTGCTTATGTTGAGCGTGAGATGTAATACACATAGACAAGTAGTCAATAATTGCCCGAAATTCCACTCCCCGCGGACATTCATCGTGCCTTGTATGAGATTCGATAGTGCTCATTTCCAACGCATGTCTGCTCTTAGGGGCTATGCTAGAAATTAGGCTTTGCCGATTACCTACCAAACCCAACTTTTTTGTCAGGTGATGGCAGTGTGCAGCACTGTCCTTTCTGAGAACGAACTGAGGACTTTTTCTGGGTTTTGTGAGTGTGGACATCCGTAACATCAGGCTGTTTTAGGCACTATTCCGTCGGTGGCCGGCATCCAGCCACAGTGAATTATTACATCAAATCGAATGTCGCTTCATTTTTCGATTGGATTGACGTCATCCATGCTGAACACTCGCTCTGTCCACCTCATTTTGCTTATACCACGGACGCGCCCCTTCCCACTTCCTTGTTGGTACAGACGCCGGAAGAGCTGCACATCTGTCCAGTCTGTTCCGGTCCTGCCTATCACCGTGCTTCGGAATGGCCCAATCGGCTTCATTGTCAATCGGTGACCTGTGGTCTTTCCGTATGCTTCGTGTGCCATCGTGAACATTCGCCAAGCGAAACCTGTCCGATTCGCGAACCCCGCCCCGTGCTCAGGTGAGCCCGTTGTTTTGTGAAAGTCCTCTCTCTCTCTCTCAGCTCACACGTAGTTGCCGCCTTGGTGCTACCTTTCCGGTGTATCATATGCCCATAAAAGTTCAAACACGTGATTACTCCATGGTACAGTGTTCGTGATACCCACAAGCGATAATTGTAGGTGTCCTACAAGTTTTATCACAAGCTGTTTTTCTGTTCCACTAAAAAGCAAGATGAACTTCCCATAGACGGATCGAAAACCGAAGCGGTTGGGACTGTCAGAACTTGAATGAAACACGGTGAAACGCGAGTTTTCGACAGAATCAGGACAAAATCCCCACCAGACACCGAAACAATGGGTCTAGTGTAGAGGCAGAGCATCAGTACCGTTCTGTTGATAAGGTGATTGGCTTTCTATGGAGGAAAATGTTGGTAGCTCAGGTGGGGTAGATGGTCGTTGGCTTCGACGAATGAGGACACAGAGCAACCAATGGATCCGCCCGACCGAACAACTAATCGCGGTCAAAGGTCATCCCCGGCTACCAGCACGTATATTAACACACACACGTAACACCGCTCAACGCACAACCACTAACCCACCGCTACGCACAACTACGCTCCCCAATAACGCACTGATGATGTCACCTCGATTGGTGAAGAAACGTCTGCAATCAAATTGTTCATCTCGGAGAGCAAGCCAACGACCAAGGTGATTGGCTGTTTTTATTTCTTCAGTCCGCATTGTGGCTCCAAATGGAATGAACACAACACTTGAGCTTGTAGCATTTGTATTTAGCGATGGATAAACCGTGGATAAAAGTAAAATATATGGGACATTATCCGCTGCTAGTTTTTAACACAGTACCCTTCTTTGTGGAGAGGTTAAGAGACTTTAGTACAACCGTGAGTTCGCAGCACCACCAACAATGCTTATTTAGCTGTAGCGATACGGTTCCATACTGTAATAGGCGCGGATAATGCTCGGTTCAAAAGAGTAGAAGTATCATGTACGTCCATACTGATGAAACAATACGTTTACAACCACCTGTAAAGCGCTCAGGCGGGGAATCGAACCGGTGTCAACGAAACGGAGTCTGTGATGCTATCAGCTGGGCTGCCTGGGCCCCGGATGAACCTCACTCCTCCATATGGAGACCACTCAGCCACACATAGAGGGCCTTTATGCGGAGGAAATGACTGCATCAACTTTTGAATGGTTGATGTTCATCCTAGGAGCCGTCCTTGCTAATTAGTGGCACAGCAGTACCAAGGGAGTTAATTTTTCAAAGGTTGATTGGAGAGGGTTGTCTCGTAGAGACATATACACCTTTGCCCCTTGTCTGATAGAAATTCTCTCTATATGTATTGCGTGGGACTATTCGTCTCCCATGATCCTTGTCCCTTCAATTATTGATCATGACGTTGGCTGGTCACTGGCTGCATCTTCTCTGTATTACAGTGATCTCTTTCGGGCTCAATTCTCTCTTCTCACCTAACTGACCTGCAGCTGACACATCACTTCTCATTCTAGCTTCTCAAACCCAAGTTCAAGCATTTCATTTTTGCATCTTCTTAACCCCCTGCGAAAAGACTGACTGCGCTGTTCTGAAGTAAGTAAATGCGTCGCTGTGGTTTCCTTAAGCATTCCGACCCTTCGTAATCACATGGGTGTCTCACACTGAGTGGAGATAGGTTCACTACCTATGGAAGAGGTAATAAAACTTCAACTGCAGCGCATAAAGTTCTTAGAGGGTATGAATCTCTTAGTGTCCGAGTGCACCGCATACTCGGGTCGAAGTAGGGTTATCCGCCTCCCGAGCAAATCCCTAGACTGGATAGGGAACGGTCCTCACCCAAGAGGGCAACAGACGTGAAGAAACAGCTTCCAGGGATTTTTTGCAACTTCTAACCTGGTCAGCTGGCTCTTCATAAAACGCCGTTTGTAGTACCAAAAATTGGTGTGACCAGTCTTCAAAATAAAGTCACTGATCCGAGTCAGAGGAAATCGTGTGAAGATCTCCGTCATGTGGGGTTTGTCGCAGAATCGACCGCCCAACTGATGAGCCTTTTCGCAAGATATTCAGTTCTCTAGCAGACGACACGAAGAAAGTTCGGGATTTCATTTCTGTCGCTACCAAACTAACCATGACGTTACGGTGTACATCGGCATAAATGGTCGTGGGGTTCATTGCGCGTCCTGAATGATTTACGACCATCCAAAAAGGGTGTGGACTACGACCAAGGTCACCGACTGCACAGTGAACTACGTATTTCAGACTACCATCTATGGGTATTGTCCAATTGAGGACGGCTTTTGGAGCATCTTAAGAAAACCGGAACACTCACTAGTAGTTTGTGAAAAGGAGGCTAGATGGCCCAAATGGTTAGAGCGCGAATTTACTGACCGGAAGGTCCGTGGTTCGAATCCGACCTCCGCCTCTCGACTTTCCCTGTCTAGGCTTGGGCAACCTGGTAGTATCCCAGCCCTCGTGCTTCCTTCGGGTGGCATGGCAGCTAGGTACCGGAAGGGTGCTAGAGCTGAACGCTTCTAGTTCGTGAAAAGTCCTTACTATTTTGATAGCTCAAAAGAGTATCAATCTCCATTAGCAAACTTAAGCAGGCTAGTGATGCTCCCTGTTCCGACCAGCCACCAGAACAAAATTGACTGTTGTTCCGCGGCATATAGTGGGAACTACCGGGGAAACAACCTCCACCGGTTTTCTGCACGTTCTTTCCAACTCTTTGACACACCGCCCTGAACCACTTGATAGGCAACAGGCCGGAGCATGCCGTCTCTTGAGGAGTGGACTTACGAAAGATATGTCGCGAGCTGTTGAAGATTGGCAGTCAGAACGCGTTTGGAAGGGGGATTCGTTGCAGCTCTCCGAAATTGGAGAAGGCTGTTGCAGTTCATTTGTGTCATAGGCACCAACCGGTTAAGTACTGGCACATTATCTGCGAGGTGGATGGCTCCTAGATGTGAGTCCTAGATGTAACAAATTTCGTAATGTCTGCATCAGTTTTTGTGGGATTAGCATGACTTCTTCTCAGAACATCCGTCAAGCCAGTAGAACTGACTGGTTTCCACTGGTGCCGTATTTGTGCTGCTTAAATCTTCGCCACGTGCTAGAACATCGCCAAACACCTCGGAAGCAGTCTTTCCATTCGTAGATGTTAGAGCGGCCTTTATTAATTCTGTCGCCCGGGATGTCCGATGGGAGTGTTTGTTAACAGACAACGTTCCGAGGAAGATGTTCATGCAGTCAAAGAACTAGTGCTCAAAGAAAGTCAGAGCAGAATTCAGACTTTCCCCCTCCAAGATGCACTGTGATAACAGCGCCTCACTGGTTTCAGAGGACACGGTAATCGATCCGCAGTTTGTATATGGTAATATGTTGATTGACTCTACCGTCCGGGAGATGCAATTTGTTTTAGGCCACCCGTCAGTTGTTATGGCAAGGGACGGGCTGTCCTTTGCTTTCAAAAAAGCAACACTCCCTCCAGGAACGGTGAAAAACTATGCGCGCTCTCATTTTGGACGGAGACAAGCTACGACTGGTCGCTTTTAAACCACTTCCTTTTCCTAGGAGGATGTATATCCCTCGGTGGAGATGAGATCTCGCGAAAAATTCATGATCTCGTATTCACCGATTAGCGCATCCAGGTTACTGAATTCGGAAAAACAGCTACGGTAGTTTCACGAAAGTAAATGTTTGAAAAGCATAGAGCAAGCTGGTCAGTTGTGTTTTTCGGAAGAAGTTGTTCATCTCGTTGCCTTCAATTCGTAGCTATCCGTTCCTGCCTCCCCAGACCATCGGCAAACGAAACTGTAGCAGCTAGAACAATTTTACTGCATGTACAACTGAGGATGATGGCCAAAACTATCCTAAACAGCTAAGAATGTCGGTCGACTACTTTCGTCATTGCATCGGCGCTCCCAACGTCGTTTAGCTGTACCTCATTCAATCACACAGCGGTCGATTGCGCTCTGTTTTATTGATAAATCAGCTGTTTTGGGTGTCACAGTCAGTCTGAGCGGTTCCAATTATCCCGTCTAACCAACCTGATACCAACACGAGGTGAAGTGATCCCGGGCGCGGTGATCTATACTCATCTAGCAGCGTAAATAAATAGTTGCTTAGATGACCACCAAAGTGCGCGATGGACCGCAGGTAAATGCCAGGGACTTCTATCGGGGCACTGAATTTCTTAGGAAACAGTCCGCTTAGTAGATTGTGCCTCATTACGTGATATTTTAACCCAAAATCTTCTGTGGTCTTAAAACGTTTGTTTTTAGTTGCGGAGGGGATGGGGGTAACCATCTGTTGATTCCACTATTAATATCTTTATTACCAACCAACCCCCCCAACTTTTAGAATGCCATCCCCTGAATCAGAACCTGTTCGTGGCCGTTTAAAGCGGAAGCTCAACAAACTGGCATTGCGACGGTTGTGAATGGAGACCATCGGATGCCTATCTACAATGTTTTCAACATTATTTGTATGCTCACATATATGGGATCCCTAGTTGTTTTATCTATTTTTATACTTATTGTTGTTTATATTTTCCATAGTTCTATGTTCTCTTGTCATTATTCGACATTTACAGTTAAATTATAGCTAGTGTTCTGTTTTCAAAAACCGCCCCTTTGGGATTGACGAGGTTTCTAGTGTCACTGCTACTCTGATCTCATTGACTCGGAGGAGGGTTAATCACTTGACTTAATCACAACTTGCCTAGTTGGGTGCATGTTGTTGCCCTGTGGCCGGTTCGTCATTTTGGAGTACGCTCGGACGGCACAGCGCTGGACAGTCGGGCCACACGACTACTGAGTGTTATTCGTCACTTGTACCCGTAACGACATCTTGCCTCACCTACTGGTAGCCACGTGAGAAACCGAAATTCAGATAGCTTGGTTTATCTTATACCAGTTAGCTGATTATGCCATCGCCTAGATTACTTGGCTATATCTCCCCCGTTCTACCGTTTTTCTGTAAGTGAAAGCATCGGGAGTCGACGTACCCTGTTATAGCTGATAAACTGAATTCACTGAGCTGCTTTTGTAACGATAAATCAGAGGCGTGATAAGACACCAATTTGAACCAGGCGACATCGGACAGAGAACGATTCCCAATGCAGCCGCTCGCTAGTGTATTACCACGCCGTTCCACCGCCAACTGTTTGGTGGAAGATGTTTAGAACCTACAGGAGGAATGATACGTCTGGCTGAGTCGGGAGCTCGAAGTCGCTCCCTTGTTTTTTTCGTTTGATGGGAAGCTCAATTGTTAGTCCCTGAAGACTGCCGGTTCCTGACTCATCCAGACGAAGTAACGCCTATACCATCTGGCCACAGTAGAATAAGGTCGCATCTAACTGTTCACCACAAAGTGTTTTATTCAGTCCTACTTTCTACGCATGTGACATGCTCCGAGCTACCGAAATGACAGGCGCTGAGTCGCTCCACAAGCGTTTGTACTATGTGCTTTTTAAATTCATTTTTCGATTTTAACAACTACATTTTGTCATTGGTGCGTTATGGACTCCAGCATACTGCTCGATTTTGGCAGAGATCATGGAACCCAGTACTAAGTAAACAAGTGTGAGCGCCACAATCGGCAGCTGGAGTACCAATGGTTAGCCAGGAATGTTTGGGTTCAGTTCTATCCCCGAGGTCAAACTTCTGAGGGGACAGATTTTACTGAATACTGAGACTCAGGTGGGTTCTACCTTTTTTGTTTAGAAGCCATAAAACAAGGACAATGCGCGTCAGAGATTTTAGTGTATGTTAATGAATCAATACTCTGATATGACGTAGCGGGTAGAGCTGAGTCGGGGCGAGGTTGTACTGTTGCCTTGAATCGTTCAGCTGTAACACCTTTCCGGTGCCTAACTGCCATGCTACCCGAAGGAAGCACGAGGGCTGGGATACTGCCAGGTCGCCCAGGCCTAGACAGGGGAAGTCGAGAGGCAGAGGTCGGGTTAGAACCACGGACCTTCTGGTCAGCAAATTTATGCTCTAACCACTTGAGCGATCTCGCCCCTGTTGCCTTGAACCGGCTGAGCGACATGGAGCAGCTCAGTCCCCCCACAAGATACGATAGTGGCCTGAAATTTGTGCACATCTGGTAGACGATCGCCGTGTTGAAGGTATGTATATGCACCCTGTGGCCTATAATCCTGTTTCTTGTCCGGAAGTAGTGTAGGTATGTAAGTATTCCAGGCGTTGTTATTCTACTCTACCGGTTACGTGCTTTGAATGGCGAATTTCTTCTTGTGGGTCTACTGGACTGGACCTAGACCTTGCCGATATTTGAACTAAAGTCATTCGAGATTTCATCCTGCCAGCCTATGCTGAAACGTCGAGGAGCACTGTGAAGCCGTCTCATCCTTGTTTTGGAATCATCAGCACAGCGCATCTGACAAAACTCAGAGAGTTTCCAACCTGGTACTTTCCGGTCAGTGGTTGAACACTTAACCGTTCGGCCACGAGCAGTGTGATTTGCTCGCACTTGCGATAGCATTACTCTTGCACTACACGCCCTCTGAACTTGTCTCCAGACAAGCGGATACGTTCACACTTGGGTGATATGTGATGTTAACCCGATGAGACGGCTGGTAGCCCCGTTTAACGTTGATTACTAAACTGTGGGGTTCTCTTCTTCGGATGGGTTACTAATCAAATTAACAGATCTTCAGAAGAACAAGTGGTATTTTTATAAGGCTCAGGCCGGCCGTAACATATCCCCAAAGCACGCTCTTTTGAACCGACCGCCACACAAAAAACAACTGGGTTGGCTTTATTACGAATCAAGTGTACAGATTCAGTTGGTGGAATCGGTGTGGTAATGCTGCCATTTGACTGAGTGGTGTTTTGGTCATACCCACCCGATGGAAACGTTCAAAACACTATCCCCAGCGATCAGAAACATGAGGAAGACGAACGGAATTTCTTGCTCTAGTTCACTTATTTTCCCTGGCCCACGTTACTGAATTTCGCCGAAAAAACCGATTTTGTGCCATGCCACCCGAAGGGAGTATGACCCGCAAGATAACATCACGTTGCCCAAACCTCCATAGTTGAGTTCGAACAGCGAGCTGAACGGTCAGTAAGTCGGAGATTCAAGCGCTGAGCTATCCCGTGCTCTACCCACCATGTGTCCAAATTTTGTGGTCATTTCAGCATGAAATACCTATTAGATGTCGTGAATAATAAGATAGGTAATCATTCAGCTGCAACACGCCTTCGGTGCCTAACTGCCATGCAACCCGGAGGGAGCACGAGGGCTGGGGTACTGCCAGGTTGCCCAGGCCTAGACAGGGGAAGTCGAGTGGCAAAGGTCGGCTTCGAACCTTATGGTCAGTAAATTCGCGCTCTAACCACTTGGGCCATCTCGCCCCATATGGACGTGTCGTAGACGTTGCATAGTCATCGAGCTTCGCCCTACTCGCATTACGTGGTGAGATAACAAAATAATACACAAAAAAACGAGAGAATAACTGAGGTTTTCGGCGACTATGAAGCCATACAAAATAGCCATTTCCTAACCAGTGTGTCAGAAAGGATGTACGTTGATTGGACGGAGTTTTTCGCGGTTGTGCAATCATTTTCACCCATAAAGTACGAGCAAGCTCAAGAGTTGCGTGGACCTCAAGCAATCAGAACAAAAATTAAGGAGTCAACCGACAGAACTAACCAGTCAATCACAGTCAAAAGCCAATCAATCAGACACGCTGCTATTTGATGCACAACCACAGACGCAACACTCTTTTAAGTCCCTTCAGCTGGTGACAAATCGCTGCCCCGTTCAGCAAACGAACATACACAGCTATGTGAATAACCTGAGCTATCCCCTTAGTAGCAAGTGGCACTGAACTGCGTTCTTTGGTGAATAGCATTAGCAACCGATGAATTCTGTGTGGAATTTATACAACAGCTTCAGAACCCCCATCAACATTGTTTTTTATCATCATCGTCAGCTGTAATAACTGCGTACTCGTCGTACAGTGGTTGTAGCTGCCGCAGTTTCGTTCACCGATGATTTGGGGAAGGGGGCTGCGTATTGGAGGCAGGAGCTGATAAATTGGCGCATAAACCCAACATTGTCAGTGGGCTGTCAAGTGGGGGGATTGGGAAGGAGGCTAAGCATTGAAGGTAATAGCTTGGATGCACGAGCGCCACTGAGGCCGCGACTGGGCCATATTTGACAATATCTCTAACCATTGATGTGGCCCGTCTCGGGGTCCCCATCCAGGAAGACGGCAGTGACCAGCGCAGCTGAGCTTGCTGGTAATGGCTTTCATACTTCGCTGCCAAGTCATTGGTTGACCGCCTAGGGCTCTCTTCCACCCTTCACGTGGTTGTGCGAAAAGAGCCCTTCGAGGAAGTCGGTCGACTGGCATAGGGGGCGAGACGGCCCAAGTGGTTAGAGCGCGAATTTACTGACCGCAGTGTGATCAGTTCAGCTATCGAGGCTGAGTTATTTCTCCCGAATACCATTCGACGTACTTCAGCATTGCCAATCCGGTGCTCTTCGGGCAATGCTCCGAAGACATCGATGGTTAAACACCGAGTTTTTCAACCGATCAGCATTTGACTGCCTGCAACTAGACATTCACACCGACCCAACATCAAGGCAGTCTGACATGAAGGACTGTGCGAATGCATTTAGGTGCTGCAGTGCCCAAGTCACGAAAAGTAAAGACGAAACAATAATAAAAATATTTATCGTTTGGATTCACATATAAACAACGATTGTATATACACAATAAATAACCCTCAAATCGTCAACAGTCAGAGTCCAGTTCAACGGGGCTTTGGAAGGAGTTACCGAAACTATCGCTATCCCGTCCCCGGTTCCTTTTCCTCTTCTTCTTGCGGTTGGACTCGGAGATGGCAGACGACGTGAACAATTCATTCTCAACTACATCCATCCCCACTTCTGTCGGGATTGCGAGCTGGTTCAGTTCCATTTTGAATTTGTTCTCCAAATCTGTGATGGATGGAACCGATTTTTGCCGGTTCACACGACCAAGGACTCGATTTATGGTGCGATCTAACTTGTGCTGGAAATGTAAGTCAGGCTCCAGTGCAGATCTTCTGACCACCGCGCTTGGATTCGTCTTTGGAGGTGACCCAGGTAATTGATTTAGCGGCTTCAAGGGGCTAAATGAACCTGAAAGGACAAAACGGTATTATTAACAGTTTAGAGTAGAGAGGAAATGTCATTAAGTCAAATGCGCTGTGCAAAATGGCAAAATACCGCTTCAGTGCAAGTCACTACCTAAGAAAACACCTAGGACTGTAGCCGTTCGAATGTTGGAGAATAAGGTTCAGCATTGAGGGGGCGAAAGTCAGAAACCGCTATTACTGGCCACTGAAGGCAATCTGTCGGCTGCATCTTTCTTGGTTTTACGTAACTTTGATTTGTTACGAAAAATTTGCCGGTGCTATCACCCGTCATTGCTGCAAGACTTGTACAGTCGCTAGGCGAACAGGAACTTCGAACGGCGCCGCAAGGTAGGTAGGGGTTTCAAAAATACTGAGAGAATGCCGTTTAATTAATGACTAGGCAATGCCCACCAACATCTCTTAAACCTAGTACCTTACTACGAGATCCTAGCTGAGTAAATGACGGTTGTTCATGTGACTGACTCCCGGTAGCGGTTTTGAAGCCTTGTCAGTATGATCGGAAGCAACACAGAAGGTATTGGTCTTCACGTTGTCTATGGACACTGAGAGAGACACTGAATCACCATTTGTGCAGTTCTGGCCACCCATCGTCAAGACTTGGCAGTGTATCCGAGACAATTCAAAGCTGATTAAACCTGTTAGAAGATGAGAGTAGTGCTTCAGGAACGTCATTTTTAACAAGAACGATCACCGCCGTCTGGCTCCAGATCCACACCACAGTTACAATATGCTGCGAAAAAAAACTGCTCCAGTCTAACTAATCCGAGAGATGACATCATTACCCCATGGAGACTGTTGGGGAAAATTTGTCGACGGAACCAATAGTGTATCTGCAAACGTGGGACTCGAGGTGAATCCCATCCAGTCTCGTTTCAAGACTTGCAGGTGTGAAATATACACCAGTTTTTTCATCCGGATCCTCGGGCAAATGCAGGCAAACACACTGAGGGAGAAGCGTTCCGACCTCAACCGTCCTGGACATCAACGGGTGTGTAAAACCCAGATGATTCTGTAGACTGTCGTGCATTTCAGGTATACCTACCACACAAAGTGACAGGAAGGCGCAGCCGATTCTAATTAGGTTCATCGAAGGTAATCTGAACTTTCGTCTGCAGTAAGGACAAAATAAGTAACGAGCAATGAGACGATCCAAAGATCTCAGATGTCAGTGACAACCAAAGAAGTCGAAAACAGTTCAACGGAGCGAATAATGGCGTAAGGAGCTTGACTTCGGTTCATAAAGGATATCCGCAGATTAGGAATTGACTACAATTCCCCAGGACTGAAATACCTTATTGCATAATAGCTCTCCTACCCAAGATGCAGATGATCCAGGAATATGAAAAATAAACCGTTCCAAGAGGGATCCGTTCCTGGATAGGGGGGAGACGATGTGTTCAATCTATTCAGAGCCCACAAATTAAGTGAAGTGCTAAGGTAATGTAGAATATCATAGACGAGATACGCAGTTGAGTCTCAAGTGAAAACCAAATTGATTTGCAACTGAGTGTATTTCTCGAAAAACAGTCCAATTTGAGTTCAAGTAGAACATAAGGTTGACGGAAACTGGGGGACCGCGCCTACCTGATGAGCCCCAAGAAGGGCGAAACCGGTCGTGGGCTGTCAAAGAGTTTTCAGCAACCTTGTGAGCAGTTTCTTTATTCTAAAGTAACTGTTTCCCCAGAGAATAACACTCATTCAACTCAATTGATGATGGAATATTCAAATCGTGTTTCCTAATTCATTAAGTAAGTGTCTACATCATCGCATTGAATGGAACACAAATTCTGCTGTGAGTCAACATTAAATCGCATATTGTTAAGTATTAGCTTAACAGAACGGCGACGCTTCTAACTTTCTACGCCTGGAAAGCTACGGAATCGATCCATTATAGCACCCAGTTCTGAAAGATCATTCACGTTGGCAAACAGTCGGCCATCATTTTATGTTGATCTCACGCCTGCAGTCGATCATTATGCCTTTGCAAACAGTAAGGGTTACGCAAGTCACTTACGACGCAAAACTCACCTCAGCGAAGACGTACCCAACGTTTGGTGAGGTAACAATTGGTTTGGAACATCACATCAAGGTTATTCGGTCTAGCTTTCAGTAACCCGTAATGTACGGAGGTCAGCCGTCACCAATAACCGAACACCACATCATTTGGATGGATGTGTCACGTGCGGGACACGGGCCAAACGAAGGCATGCTCTGATTGGTCAGAATGCCAGCCAATCCAAGTCAAGCACCTTTGGCTCGACGCTTCTCGCCCCCTTAAGGAGATTTTGGCACGACCTTGTGGAACACTCTGTGACTATCCTATAAATGCAGTTGTAATAATTTTCCTTTGTCTCCATAAAGAGCCGTGTGGAACTACCGTGCCTTTCGATATACCGTAGTGGGCGGAGCAGCAAGCCAAGGGATCGATACATAGTTGCACTACGGTTCACCAAGTCACAACACGTAGGTAATATGGCTGTTAGCTATGCCGCAACCATTAGACTCGTTCTACCCTAAACTACAAAATGACGAGAGCGTCTTGATAACTGAAGACCACGCGGGGAACTAATGAGTTTAGCTCTTCTCTAGTAAATAGCGCAGATGACGTCTCTAACGACGAAGAAATAATGCAAGACGATCCCCCTAGGTTCTAGGTTCTACAGGCTCATTTCCAAGTTGTCAGTTTGTATATACAGCTATTGGGGCGAGGTGTCTCAAGTGGTTAGAGCGCGAATTTACTGACCGCAAGTTCCGAGGTTCCCTTCCGACCTCTGCCTCTCGACTTCCCCCGTCTAGGCTTGGGCAACCTGGCAGTATCCCATCCCTCGTGCTTCCTTCGGATGGCACCAGAAGGGTGTTAGAGCTGAACGATTTTTTGTTTTATATACAGCTATTTTACATCAAATTCCATGAGAACGGCATTTCCTAAGGGAATCAGGAGCCAGTCAGCGCGTTCCCAAGCTCCCAGCGTGTGTTGGGGATTATAGAGTTTTGTTCGTCCAGAGTAAGTATCCAACCTTGGGGATCCTGTCGTTGGAGGGGCTACGGTAGCTGATGGATAAGCAGTGTACTCAAAGTCATGGTCACCTTCCGGCTTCTGTTCAACTGACACCTCTGGCTTCAGCTCACTATAGGTAGTAAGCTCATACTCTCGCTTTGGTGATCGACCGTGAAGTTCCTGCGAAAATCTACCGAGATAGCCAAGGAGGATGAAACTCCTGTGTGGCAGTGCAATAGGGAATCAAAGAAACCCTTTGTCAGCTCCAGTTGTCGCGGTATCGTGAAAAATAATATAATGAGGTTGCTAGGTTTTCAAGTATTAGCGTCCATTAGCATCTCCACATTTAAGAGAGTGGCGAAGAAAGATCAAGTTTAGAATAACACTTCTGGATCACTTCATAAATAATAATAGTAGTAGTAATAATACTAACGGTCCATCTGTGGCACGAGGGCCCAGATGCTGCCAAGTTTGCAAGCAACAATCAGAATGCTTGGGGTCGAACCACGGACATTCCAGTTTGTGCCTTAACCACTGGGCCATTTCGAGGTCAGCCCGTAATTAGACATGACCGCCAGCGGAACGCCAGAAGTTATCCACTGGGAGCAACAGTATGACATGTATGCATTGTTCTCTCACTCACAGGTTGGAGCACCTCCCCATTGTCGACTGGGTTCAAGTTTTGGATAAAGCCCAGGCAAAGCCTCCCGGACTCTTTAACACTCACCATTCGGTCAAAGGTTCAACATGAAGCCACCTAAAAAAACATTTCCGGTCTAGTGGGACCGGAGTTTCTTTCTGCTTTGCAGCTCCGAAGATACTCACAAACCCCTCCCTTTCACTGGCTTGACAGCTGGGAACTACCCAAAAAATCCAAAAGAACTCTAGCTCGATTATGCTATACTTTCAAGGTCCACTCTACGTCCGATTGACCAAAAAGTATCCCTTGGTCAAACTCTGCTTTTTTCCTTAATTCTATGTATATCATGTCCTACGATACATCCAGGCTCCTCGATATCAAACTATCGTGCACATAACTTGAACTAGGAAGTCGCGGATGAACAGGAGTTCTTATACCAGAATTTCGGACTGAATTCTACTAAGCATAACATTGTACGGAAATGTGAAAGCAGACCTACTGATCTGAATTGTATCTTCCAAGAAAAACGAACTACTACAAGCGTTTAAAAAATAATCGACCAATTCGGTATTTCGCTGCCATGGGGAGCGAGATAACTCAAGTGGTTAGAGCGCGAATTTGCTGACCAGAAAATCCGTGGTTCGAACCCGACCTCTGCCTCTCGATTTCCCCTGTCTAGGCTTGGGCAACCTGGCAGTATCCCAGCTCTCGTGCTTCGTTCGGGTGGCATGGCACCGGAAGGGTGTTAGAATTGAATAATTTATTTATTTTTATTTCGCTACCATGCCACCCGGAGGAAGCGCGAGGGTTGAAATAAAGCCAAGTCGCGTAGGCCTATAGAGGAGTAATCAAGATACAGAGCTTGGGTTCGGACCACACAAGTACGTGCCCTAACTACTGACCTGTCTCAAGTACTTCGAAAGTTAGCTCATGTTGTGGAAGCGCGGCGTGCTGCATTGAAGCCTTCGCGTCGGATGTAGCTCTTTGCACTTGTCCATTATTACGAAATCCGGACTACATCAAGAAAGGAAAACTACTGTCCGACAATCGTAGGGCCGTCCCTTTTAATCTGACCTGTTTTCTCTTTTTGATAGGTGGAAATAAGGTAAATTCGGGTGAAATACACGAGTGCTGCCATGTGTATTTCCAGTAGGACGTCCTCTAGTTTTCTTAAAAAATAGCGACCAATAAACTACAAAGTCCAACATTATTGATAAACCAGTAATCCCGGAAGTGGTATAGTCCCCGCGAAACAGCTAGTAGCGAGAAACTGATAGTAACGAAGAATGAACAGAACAATATAGCATGTAACGATGAATTGAAACTCACTGGGAACCTCCAAGGATGTTGTATCTGGTTTTATGCGCTTCCTCACGGTAGAACTGATCCGTGGTACAGGTTTCTTGGGGGCAGTGAGGGCTTCCAGAGAAGAGCCAATGTGTTCTAGTTTTTGAGCGAATTCACGAAGAGTATCCTCGAGGTGGGAGCGCTCAGGTTCAGATTCTGATGGAAAACAGAACACGGGGTATCGAAGAGGTTATGACGTGGGTAGCGAACGTTTGTATTTGGACGCAGCATTGGATCTAATGCTTTAGCACTAGGAGGCAAGGCACTAAAATAAAATAAGCTAGTATTTTCGGAATCTTGCAAAATCCAGAAAGCTGTCAGCTAACTGAAGTCTCATGACTTCCCCACTTTGGTGTTTCCGTTCAGGAAAAGGATGGGAACGGGCGCTTGAATTGGTCCTGATGCTATCGAGAAAGATGCTAGTTACCCATAGACAACTCATATGAATTTTGATCAAACTTTAATGCTCATAATGCCGTAGCATATTGCTCGTCAAAAATATACCTTCTACATGCATGTGAAGGCCCGCTGCAAGTTCGAATGAAGAACTGAAAACAGTTCTGGTTAAGTGATCCATTCACTGAGGAACAGCTGCGATCGAAGTGCTTGATTTGATCCATTCACTGAGGAACAGCTGCGATCCTTCCACGTCAGATAGTATGCACCATTAGATATGGCAGGTCCACCATAGGCTCCTGGTAATCTGTCCGTGATACGCTAGTGAACCGAATTCGTCGTCGTTGTCATCAGATGTTGGAACCGCGTGGTTCCACCTGCCGAAGTTTCATTCGTCGCCGCACACAGTAAGGACTGGTCTTCTGGCGAGAATGATAACAGTAATGTTCCACAGCGATTTCGAAAAAATTGGGCAGATGACGTCCCAAATAGAAGAACCTGGCTCATTGACTCGGTTATACCGGATAGCCAAGCCAGATTGGGAAGCCTGAGATATTGGAGCTCAAAACTAATCCAAAGATGTTTACGATAGGACAACTAGCTATTTATCAGCTATTAAGAATGTAGAAGTCCCGCATATAAGATAATATCCGCAGGGTTGGACACACACGTAGAGCAGATCAACCTAGAGGGAGCTGCAGTCCACAAGTGTAGTGCCAAATGCCATCACGGGTTTGAGCTGAGGTCATCATTGTCAGGGACAGCACGTCAGAATGGGAACAGTTTTCCCTTGCCATTCATGAGATGCCAAATGCTTAGCACAACAGAGTTTCCCGTCCACATAGAACAGGAACCAAATTAATCCTGACTGGTATACCAACTAATTACAAATGAAACCAAGTAGGAATAAACACAGTACTTACTGGAAGGAGTTGACTTCAACACGTCCTGTCGACTGGAACAATAAACACGTGAAGAACATTGATCAGAACTACGACGACCCGAGAGACGATAACAAAACAAAATAAGGACAGTAACGCATATGGGGAGGGGGGTGCGAATGAACTCAACAGAATTTGGAGGGTTCAACACTGAAAGCGAAGACAGCGAGGGATAAACTAATCAGTGGTCAGACGAGTAGAGATACAGTGCGTCACAGTTCAACATGACGAAATCAAGTATAACCTAGGATATAACCAAAACCATGTCCTCAGCAGCCTTTTCTGTTTCCGGGTCACCTGAAACTTCTTAATCACGAAATTGTCAGCAGTGAAACTTTAGACGCTAAAGTCGTTCACCTATCAGTGGCAATGCTGTGGCTTGCTGAACGGTCGTGCAACTCTGTATCGGTCCCTTGGCTTCCTGCTGCACCCACTATGGTATATCAAAGGGCAAGGTAACTTCAGACAGCCGTTTATGGAGACAAAGGAAAACCATCACATCTGTATTTATAGGGTGATCACAGAATGCTCCACAAGGTCGTGCTAGGATATCCGTGAGGGGATGAGAAATGTCGAGCTAAAGATACTCGATCCGGATCGGCCGACATTCTGACCAATCAGGGTATGCCTTCGTTTGGTCCGTAGACTGCACGTGACACGTCCGTCCAAATGATGTGATGTTCGGTCATTAGGGTGGGATCACAAACAGCGTTGACTACTAGGGACTGAATTCCTGCTATCAGCATACAACCAAATTGAGGAATCAAGTAGGCCTCAAGCCCTCTTTTAAACGACCATCAACCGGCTTAGTGTGATGAGACCCCGAGTCTTTTGAAGCTCTTTAGGCTTTGGTCCCTCATTAATGGTTCTACATTATTAGAAAAAAATCATTCAGTTGTAACACCGTTCCAGTGGAGCAGTCGAGATGCAGAGTTTGGGTTCGAACCACGAACCTTACTGTCAGTAATCACTGATCTATCTCGAGCTCGCTTCTCCATCAACATCCCATTTGATTGCAAATCAGTACAATACAGCTAAAGTTCAGGTGTGATATTGTTGGGGATGTCAGTACCCCCAAAAACCGTTTATTTTTCGAGTTGTTGCCAATGTGCCAAACACTATTCTGAACATTCAAGTATTCTTTATTGGTAGTAAGTTACCCACCGTCCGGAAAAGCATCATTACTCCCAACCTCTGGGAGTTTAACACATCAAACCAACAACTCGACCGCACCCTTGACGTGGTTGTTGGGTTTGAGTGCTGCAATGATCCCGTGGATTACACTAACCCGAAACTCATTCCGCAAGGTGCAAGCAACCACACCAGGAAGGTACCATGTTGTGCCCACACCTCCAACACTCGGTCAGATGATCTGGATAGAAACCGAAAGCATCCATCAGCGACATTGACATCAGTTAGCCACCATAACGTTCAGTGTCCCCAGTCAAGCACAATCAAGGTCACGAGAATGAACTGTGCAACTAGGTCACGTGGATCCCAATGTGGAGGATGGACAGAATCCAAGGCACCCAGATTTTTTGTGCGCGAGCTACGGCTGACACCTTGTCGTCACGGTCGGGCTTCTGTGCTGCAATGATCCTGAGGGCTAGAACACAGTTCCTAAAGCTGAAGTCAAGCAAAGAAGGCCCATGGGTAGCAGCCCGACAAAGAACGGCGGGTTCCCTAACTGCGAGTAATCGCATTACGAGGCTGTCTGGAGGTAAATTCATACTGCCATGTGCGATGGGTGTGAAGTCAGCAAGGCGACTTCTAACAGGCGACCAGCACGTCCACATTCATGGAGGCAACGATGACGCCTTCCCTCGAAGAAAGTGGGGATAGAAAACGTCGGCCCTAAAAACCATGCACTCTGATAACTTAACGGTTGACGATGACAGCGCATTCCTGAATACGCTCAAAATACTTTTAAACCAAACAGTCTGGTGTTGCTAAAAAAAGCATCTGTTGTGCACAGTCGCATCAGGACTGAAACGGTGATGCTTTGCTCCCTGTGACCTCGGGATAGGGCAGTCCCATTCAGCCGAGGTCAGCAGGCTCCCGGCACGGTCCCTAAAGAAAACCCTACTGCCCGTTGGTACATGGGTCAGAGTTTTTAGTCATAGGTTAACCGCAGGGTCGCTGAACAAAACCCTACATCCTCCCACCGCCTTGTGGGTCAGACTTTTGAGTCAAAGGGTTAAAATGAAGTACCTGAACCAAACCCCCTTCCTCGGCCTGAGCAACCGGAAAGTATCATCTGCCCACACAGTTATTTGTCCACCGATGTCCCTCCCACGCCTCTTTCGGCCACACATTCAAACGTCATTTGATTGTCCATTATCCTACCAATGTGCTTTATGCACCCCGCTGCCTATTAACAATAAACAAAGCAGCACCTTAATAATCCACAAGATGCTTTCTACAAAGGAGCTTTTAACGCCCGTACCGTATGTGAAGTTGGCAGACAGGCTATTCTTGCTGGAACCTTATGCTCCCTAAAAACTGATCTATGCTGTGTCTCTGAAACACGAACACAAGCCCCAAGAATGGTTATGCTTCTCAGAACGCCATGGACGAACTCAAGTCTTGCAAATTTCTCCCTGTGTCCGGTGATCCAGAAGCGATGACATGTGGAATATATGGCGTGGGAGATGCCCTCAGCCCCGGAGCTGAACTCGCTCTGCTCGATTGGATCCCAGTGAAAAGACGTCCTTGCGCCGTCCGGTTATCCAGCTCAATCAAGCTCAATGCCTCTCGATGAAAAGGCGGTGCCTGTTGGTAGTGTCGGCTTAGGCCTCAACGCACTGCAGTCCTGACGCTCAGAAGGATACCTTCTATCGTGAGTTATCCGGGCTCATTTTTCAAGCAAGAAGCACCGACGGTTGTGGGGCTATTCGAATGTCCAGTTCGGTCGTCTATGCTCCTTGGAATCACACTTGGGCGGTCGATCCGGAGTAGGTGCTCATCGCACAGACAACGGAGAGCGACTCCTCCAATTGTATGCTGATCATCAACTGTTTTTGGTCAGTACAATCTTTTAGCATAAACGCTCGCATCGTGTAACATGAGGGCCACCAAATGAAAATCAACCATGGACCCATTTGGATCACATGGCCACCAACTATCGGTGGAGAGCCACAATCCAAGACTGCCGTTCCTTCTGAAACACAACTTTATTCCGATCAGGCCACGTTGCGTACACGCCTGACAGTTCATTTCCCCTCAGGTCCTCGCAAGTCAGCAAAAAGCATGTCAATCGACCATTTTCAAAGAACTACCATAGCTAAACACTATTGATCTGAGCCAACCCAACAACTCTCCAAACTAAACCAATACTGTACTAGAGATGAGCACGTGGAGGAAAGGTGGCAAAATGTGAAAGGAGCTATGCAAGCGGCGTTCAGTGCTGCCTGTCCGACTTCTGCGATTCGACCACAAGGTCACTGGATGTCGTCAAAATCGCTATCCATCACTGATGCCAAGAAATCCATGCCAGCAGGTAACGAGTAGGACGGCGCAGGCAAATCCCTTAAACGCCAAATAGTGCAGAGCTTAAGGAAAGATAGAGTTCTGGTAGGAAGATCGAAAGCTTCGGAAATGAAAAAGGTTTTTGCTATCGGAAACAGCCGTGCCCCATACCCTCGGATACGATCGACTGGCCCTAGAAAGGCAGTGGTCAGTGAAACGATAAGTGAAAAAGGCGGATCATTAATTCACTCGCGAAAACCAAAGGTACCCTGAGATTTTATGTTTCAAAGGCTGACTGAACACAGGAAGAGACATATCGCTGAAAAAACAGGCTGGGTTCGGTCCTACAAGAAGATGCACCAATCACATTTTCATCCTCCGTCAGATTCTGGGACAGCAACACTGCTTCCAGCAACCAACAGTGAGGGTCTTTCTTAACTTCCAATCTGCCTGACTATCAGGCACTATGACCGTTTATGGAGCGGAAGCGCCCTCTAATAAATTCTTGACCCTCTTTAAGGTTTAGTACGCGTAGGTGTGAAAATATGCAGGAAGTTCTCGTCTGAGTTCACCACACCAAGTGGTTTCAAGCAAGGCTGTCCTCTTTCACATTTCCTCTCAAACTTTGTCACCGATATGATTAAGGAACACTCACTCACAGCCTGTTATGTCTGTGGAGTCAAAACGCTGCCACAGCGCTCACTCGTCTACCTGGGCCGCTGTATTACTCCCGGTGGTCTAGTCAAAGATGACATTCTCATCCGGACTGGGAACGCTAGAGCGGCTTTTGTGAGCCTGCATCATCTGTGACCTAGGCAGGACATCAGTCTATCCGTCAGTTGTCGAGTGTACAACATAGTATTATACGGGTCATAAAATTAGTCGCTGCGCGCTGAGGACGTCAAAAAATTTGTGTTTGACAATCAATGTCTGGATCATTACCCGAGTCTGGTGGGAACGTCGGATAGGCACTGCTGAAATACGTCGAGTGGTTTACGGAAGAGATAATTCGTCCATAATAGATGAACTGACTACGCTCCATAGGTTGCGCTGGTTTGGCCACGTGCTCCCTATGCCAGTTGACCGACTTTGTTGAAGGGATCTTTTTGCGCAACCACGCGAAGGGTGGAAACGGGTCAGGAGGTCAAACCACGGTTTGCAAGCGGAGCATTATAAACCATTACCAACAAACTCGACTGTGCTGGTCATTGCCGTCCCCTTGGATGGGAACGCCGAGAAGCGAAACGTCAATGAATTGTCGGACATGGCCCAGCTGCGCCCTAAGTGGCCGGAATGCATCCAAGCTGTTGCCTTCCATACATAGCTGCCGCCCCGACCTCCCCAACGAGAAGTCTACTGACACCCCCGTATACATGCATCAATTATATCAGCTACTGCCTCTATCCCACCTCATCAAATAATCAGTGAACGAAACCGTGGCAGCTATAACCACTGCACGGCAAGCATGCGGTCTTACAGCTGATGATGAGTTGAATAAACTCAGGTTGTTAATGTACTGGTGAAGATGAACCAGGTAAACATTAATCATGGTTAAAACAGGTGCACTTCGTCTTAGGTCAGGTCATCATACTGAGGCTTGCTTGAGTCAGCTAGAAGCAAATATTATACATTCACTCCTGTGAGCGAGCGTATTTACATGCCAAAACTAACGTGCGAAGAGTTGTTCTTCACATGTTGCGACCTAACCGCTGAGTGGATACACAAATGATTGGACCTCCACGCCTAATCTACGAGCTGTCAGGCTTGGGCAACCTGGCAGTATTCCAGCCCTTGTGCCTCCTTCGTGGGGTATGGTACTAGCGGCATGATTGAGCCAGTTTCGTTACCCATTGATGAGATGAGTTACGGGGTGCCCATCCAGGGTAGTAGCAGCTGTCGACCCGAATGAGTTCACTGGTTAGTGCTTCCATACTTCGTACACGATCTTCCTTTTGATCAGAGCAAAGAGAGCTCTACGAGGCAGACGGTCTTTGGCATGCGGAATACACATCCTAACCAGGGTAACCTATGAAGCAAGTAGATTGTGCATCATGGGGGAGTTCCTTTTTCCAAAAAACATCTCGTGTACTTCAGCATTGATAATCCAACGTTCCCACCAGACCTGGCCAACGCTTCCGAGATACGGACGACCAAACACTGATAAATTTCGTATGTCCTAGGCTCGTAGGGACCATTTTTCCGGTCCAAAAAGCAGCACGGATGGCATTGCCACAGTGTATTTTCCGCTCTTGATAGACAAACGAATGTCAATCCGGCATCAAACGTATCCGAGGTGCGCAAAAGCTGAACTTGCAGCTTCCTGATTCGAGAAGTAACCTCGTCTCCAGCCAGTCCACCGAAACCTACAGAACTGCCCAGGTAAACAAAACTATCTAGCACATTGTTTGGCTAGTCCGCAATAATGAGGTTCGGGTCTGAACCCACCCAACCTGGCAGCAGCTGTTCACATTTTACAAACTCGAAGCACCTATAGGACCGCTTAGCAGAATTATTTGGGCCATTCAAATTAGTTTGCACTTCCAAATGGTCTGACCCAAGAAGAGCAATATCGTCGGTATACTCAATCTTCGTGGGCACATGTCCCAGGGGTATTTTGATCTCGAGGTGGTAGGGGCAGGTCAAAAAGATGCAAGCAGCACATTGGTTGGCCTATTCGAGCAGCGGAACTGAGACGTCTTCAGGTGTTCGACAATCGTTGCCTCAGAACCATAGCTCGTGCGGGTAGGTGTCGGCGAATCCGTAACGAGGCAGTTAGAAAGCGTGTTTTCGGTTGTGTAACGGGTACTTCCATTGAAGAATGTGTCCAGCACCAGAAGCTGGGTTGGTTGGACATGTTGCGTATGCCGAAAAGAGTGCTGTTTTCCATGCCCAACTCAGAGTGGCGTAAACAGAGAGGTGGCCAACCCTTGACTTGGCAGAAGAGTATGAAGGAGATCACGAAACGCTTGGATGCTGTCGGTGCTACTCGCCTTCCAGGGTGGGGACCGCGTGATCCTCAGTGCCTGGTTGGAGACACTACAAGATACGACTGTCAACCGATGTCAGTAGCGTTCTTGTTGTCAGTTTCTATCCAGATTGCCTGAGTGAATGTCTGGAGGTGTAGGCACCTCGGAATGATTGTGTTAAGCTAGCACTAAGTCCCTCCCCCATCCACCTTTATTCTTTTCTTCACAATAAGGCTTTCAAATAAGTCATGGTTGTACGGCAGTGAAGCATCGGTGTTGAACACCGATGTCATGCTGTCGATGATGATGATTCTTCAAGCTGCTGATTATCCGGTGTTTGCCACCATAGTCGCTAGTTGCTAGTACGGCCTCTCTAGATTTGCCAACCGCGAAAAACAATCACTGTTGATAATCGGAAGGAGTGACAGCACTCGTCACAGCACTCGTCGCGAAGTGAAGGTAGAATCGAAAAAATCCCAGATAGGGTGAAGTCCAGCCTGATTCTCGCGAATCTGGCTGTCCCGATGATGAATCAATCTGCGTATCAGAGAACAAGTTAGAATCCAAGGTTACTAGGCTTATGTCCGATGCCCCATGTGTTACACTTGTCGAGTTATTGCCTTGCGAGAGAAACGTTATTTTCCGTGGTTAATCCAGAATGGCCTAAATCTAGATGTGAACTAATTATGACATGGTAGAAGGGTATGAAAGCTGATACCAAATGTTTGGGCGCTGTTTGCCCTTCGGGGTGGGGGCACCCATGTTTGCTGCGAAAGAGTGGTGTTCATGCTGTCAGTTGCTATCCGGAATGTCTGGCTGAGTGTTGGAGGTGTGGACATTTCGGATATTTATAGTAGGCTGGCTGTAGGTCCCTCTCTCCGTTGCACTTTCCTATTTTCCATTACGGAGCCTTATTTAGACAAACTGGCATGGTTGTACAGTAGTGGGGAACCGGGGTTCTTCCCTGAAGTTACTGCCAATGACGATGATGATGCGAATTAACCCCGGAACTTCCTTGATCCTGTGGATTAATGACGTCGGGACATCCTTTGTTGCGTGCACACGTCATGGCAGGATTACCTCCTAGGGACCCGAAGATGCTCTCGAATGTCGACGATGTATTTAATACGGTTTAAGAAGCTAACGTTTGAGTGGTTCTATTTTATTGCCAAAACTGAAAAGCGCCGCTTAACACCAGGGTTGATGCTTCAGTCATGGGTGGGGCTTTCTAACACTGCTTCAGTAGTACTAGACGCGCTCAAGCTTCCTGATGCTGCAGTACACTACATTTCCGGTCGCAGACGCGTCGCCATCTACCTATCTGTCTGACATTTGCAAACCGCTGGGGGGTAGGTCATTCGGGACACTCAAGGACCGTTTTCTGACCGTGCAGTTCTTTGTCCGATCGCGGAACACTCGTTTACCACGAGGTACAACAACTGGACTTAGCGTCACAGTTTGCCAATAACATCAGGCCATCGCATAAGTCTTATCACACGTCAATTCAGAAGGTGGTCAATCACAACCTGCCCGAAACAAATAACAATACTGAAACATGGGAGTCAATGATTGACCTGACACTACAATCCACGTTTCTTCGCGTACATCCCATGCCATGCCTGAGCAACATAGGCACGATACACGGCATCGCTAGTGGTGGTGACAGCGTAACCCAACGCTTAATGTTTCGAGAGGTTCGTTACAACCCGACATTCATGCATACGACCGGCCTAATGTCAACCACGGGATTCATCGATAGGCCCACAGTCGTTTCCTCTTCCAATGTCCTAGGATTCAGCGCACGATCAACCCCTTGGGTACCTTCAGGACGCCCGACGTCCAATTTAGCCGCAGAGATGTTGTTCGACCCCTGTCGTTTTTAGAGGACTTCATGCGCAATCGTTGTTTCCCAAAAGTTCTTACGGTGCCCTCATGGCTATCCGACGACCGGATATTTTCCCACAGCACCGCCCTCCACTCAAATTTGCCTTGCGTGTGGTTTTTTCTGCAGGTGCCTGACCTAGTCCATACACAGTTCAAACCACGTCTATTTCCGGATACTTTACGATGTACCTAGGTTTATCGTAACCAAATCTTCTTACAATTTTCCTGAAAAGGCCATCATGATCGCCAAATACTCGCAAGACCATTGAGTTCATACTTTGCTGTTTTGATGGGCGCTGGTCTAAAAAACTGTGGAACCTCACTGAACCTACCAATCTTCCGTTCTCCGCACTAAAAGATGTACGAAGGGCAGCTGGTAGACTTCATGTTGTCCGTTGGCACCTGGCAGTCTGGCAAACAACAGATCGAGCGGCCCAGGATCCTTCTTCGCTATAATTTTGAAGGGCGAATCTTCCAGCTCCCCTGAAGCCGTCAGCTGTTGTAGATTTCTGTCTACACTATCATGCCCACGATCCATTTTCTTCATCACACGCTTCATAAGCTTTGAGAAATGTGGAAGCCGTAGATCAAGTAGCGGAACGGCATCCCGACAGTCTGGAGGAATTTCTAAATACATCAATAAAGATGATTCCGAATGCATTGTTCGAGAAGGTGATGTAGCAGCACTCAACATTCACAAGAATGTAGTCACGGTGCACACCAGTTCTGAAGTGAGCAGATATGGAAATTGGTATTAGTGGAGTCACACAGCACACATTAACAGAGTTGGGTAATGCAGAACAGAATACGGGAGGGAAGCAACAATGTGTGGGTATTGAGACGGAAATGGCAGACCCAAGTCGAGTGAGGTACAAAAATAGCTCTACGTCACTCCAGGGGGTGTACAAGTGGGTCATTGTGGTCACTAGAAAATAAACCGTTTTTGGGGATACTGACATCCCAAACACCTCCCCTTGAGGGGGAAAAGGTCAGTAACGGGCTTTTCTGGGGTCCATTTGAAAAGGAGTGGTTTGGCGTCGACGGCGACCTGTCCATCTTCTTGGTGAAAGGTTTAGTTCACTGGTTGATGCGTTCTGTGTCGCCGGCTGCGTTACATCAGGTGTGGTCGCCTTCAGTTCAAGTGTCCAGAAGTATGTCGAGTGGAAGGTCGCTCTGGGATGCTGGTGGCTCTGATAGATGGCATGGACTCAGTTGATTCTTCTGTCGGGTCCAGATGTCTAGGCCAACAGAGACGTAATACATTATGCTGCCGCGTTTTCGTAAGACGTGTCCTTCGATCCAGCGTTCGTGCCTTGGTCAATAATCCCGCGCAGAAACACTTGCACCCACTTGAAACTGGACTGGCTTTGTGTTCACGTTGGGCTGGGAACGAGCTGTCGGTGCTGGAGACATTGCCGAATTGATGGTTCGCAATTTGCGGCCCGTGAGCGCTTCAGCGGGTGATTTCCAATCTTCCAGAGAGTAATTTGTAGTCCGATAGACCAAAAGAAATCTCTAATATAATAATAATACGTTCAGCTGTAGCACCTTTTCGGTGCCTAGCTTCCATGCCACCCGAAGGAAGCACGAGGGCTGGGATACTGCCAGGTTGCCCAAGCCTAGACAGGGTAAGTCGAGAGGCATAGGTCGGGTTCGAACCACGGACCTTCCAGTGAACAAATTCGCGCCCTAACCACTGAGACATCTCGCCCCCAAAGAAATCTCTGAAGGAATTCAACGGGCGTCCCCTCCCCTCGAGATTTGAGCAGCGCCCGCTTGAACGTATAGACAAAACGTTCTGCCTGACCGTTTCCCGACCTAAAGCTGCCACCTCGACGTGGTGGTGGGGCTTGAGTGCTGCAATGATCCCGCGGGCTACACTGGCTGGAACTTCGTTTCACAAGGTACAACCATGCAAGGAAGACCGAATGGGAACAATCAGAACAAGAGCAGCGAGACCCCGTGCTACGGGTAAATGTGCTACGAGGCGGCTTGGGCTACTGTGATAGAAGTGTGAAGTCAGTAGGGTGTTTCCCCCAGGCGACCAGTACGTTCCTATTTATGGAAGCAGCGATGCTGCCTTCCCCCGAGGAAGGATGGGTTAGAAAAGGTCGGTCCCAAAAACCGCACACTGCGATCGCCCGACGGTTGACTGTGACCGCCGGCGCATTATCCAATACGGTCGAAATACTTTCAAAACCAAAGGGCCCGGTGCTGTTCAAAAGGCACCTGCTGTGCGGAGCCGCATCAGGAATGAGACAGTGATGCCTTATTCGCTGCGCCCTCGGGTTAGGCCAACCCCCTGCAGCCGAGCAGGTCAGACT
>NW_008751752.1:336811-342453 GCF_000715545.1 Opisthorchis viverrini | reverse complement strand
TCTGAAAGCTGCCTTTGACTCTGTGGACCGCCAAGCACTATGACAGTGTCTGCGGAGCAAAGGTGTCCCCCATAAATTCTTGAACCTCATTAAGGCGCTGTACGCCAACTCCCGCGGCCGTGTAAAGGTCTACGGGAAACTTTCTCCTGAGTTCACCACATCCAGTGGTGTCCGACAGGGCTGTCCTCTTTCACTTTTCCTCTTCAGCCTCGTTATTGATACGATCATGGAATAAGCACTGCCAGCCTCTAATGCCTGTGGGGTCGAAGTGCTCCCTGGGCCTCTGCTCACAGATATCGAGTACGCAGACGGCATAGCTCTTCTGGTATATGATCCAGTGGTAATGCAAACAATACTAACTAATCTAAATAATTCTGCCTCGCGGTTCGGTATGCGCTTCACACCTGCAGTGCTACTGCAAGACCGGGTGGGCTCGAACGCTAGCCTCGTGCTTGCGGATGAACCGATTGAGGTAGTAGACAAATTTGTTTGCCTGGGCAGCTGTATCAGTCCCGGTGGTCTCTGAAGTACATTGAATGGTATTCGGGAGAAATAACTCACCCTCGATAGATGAACTGATCACACTGCATAGGTTGCGCTGGCTTGGCCACGTGTTGCGTATGCCAGTCGACCGACTTCCTCGAAGGGCTCTTTTCGCACAACCACGTGAAGGGTGGAAGAGAGCCCTAGGCGGTCAACCAATGACTTGGCAGCGAAGTATGAAAGCCATTACCAGCAAACTCAGCTGCGCTGGTCACTGCCGTCTTCCTGGATGGGGACCCCGAGACGGGCCACATCAATGGCTACAGACATTGTCAGATATGACCCAGTCGCGCCCTCAATGGCGCTCGTGCATCCAAGCTATTGTTTTCAATGCATAGCTCCTTTTCCAACCCAACCCACCACTTGACAGCCCACTGACAGTGCTAGATTTATGCACCAATTTGTCAGCTCCCGCCTGCAATGCGCAGTTACCTACCCCTCCCCCCCAAACCATCGGTGAACGAAACTGTGGCAGCTACAACCACTGTACGACGAGTACGTGGTTATTACGGCTGACAATGATGATGATGATGCCTGACAGTTTGACTGCGGGTGATACGCTGGCGAACGGACGTGCGTGGTGGCGTTTCTCCGGCAAAACTCTTGGAAGCAGCCGGAGCCCAACTGCGATCCATTGTCTGACACCAAGGTCTCAGGCAGGCCGTGCTTGTTGAATAGCTGGGACAAGGCTCGTAGTGTTCGTTGTTGTTGGCGGGACGGCAGGTACAACTTCTAGCCATTTGGAGAAGGCGTCGACCAAGATGATGTGTGTCACCCCATCAATAGGGCCAGCGTAGTGGATATGCATCAGGGACCAGGGACGTTCGGGTCGAGGCCAGGCAGCAGGCGGAAGGCGTGGAGAGTTCTTTATGGCTTGTTGACACTTCGAACAGTCTTTGACGTATCAGAGATGTCGCGATCCATATGTGGCGTAGCTACGTTTATCCCAGGATGCCCCGAATGAAACTGCTTCGAACTCAGCGCCCAATCAGCAGGTTGACGCTATTGCGAATAGCATAGTGGAGTTTAACTGTGACCCAGACGCTAACACCACGTTCAAGAAATGGTTCCGCCGCTACGAGGACCCATTCAGAGTCGATCTTGCTGCGCACAACGATGCATAGAAAATCCGGCTCTTGCTTCGTAAACTTGGCCCGGCAGAGCTGGACAAGTACTGCAACCTGATTCTACCGCAGAACCCACGCGACAGATCTTTCGATGACACAGTGCAGACTCTGATGGTCACTTTTGGGGAACGATCTTCTCTGTTCAATACGCGGTACCACTGTTTAAGGTTGGTTATGAACGAGTCAGACGACTTTTTGACGCACATTGGCATTGTTAATCGTGAATGCGAACGTTTCAGACTGAAGTCGCTCACAACCGACCAATTCAAATCCCTCATTTTCATATGCAGCCTCCAGTCTCCCTAATTCGCAGACATACGGACGCGTTTGCTCAACCGACTTGAGCAAGACCCTTCGCTGACGCTCAACGCCATTGCTGACGAGCACCAACGGTTGACCAACCTACAGCGTGACACCACTTTGGTCCAATCTGGGGCCAAGGTGGCTCCGAAGTTCATGCGGTTTGCCAGGCCTCCAGGCCCTCTGACCCGTCGCGTTATGGAAATACCAAGTCGAGTCAGCAGAATGTCCAGAAGAAGCTGTCATCCCCGTGCTGGCACTGCGAGGCTCGTCACTTTGTCAGACTGTGTCCTTACAAGCAACATCGGTGCCGCCAATGCAAGACCGTGGGTTACAAAGACGGATACTGTAGGACAAGCTCAACCAGTACATCCCACGGCGCCTTCAAGCAGCAACCACGCCCCCAGAATTCCAAGCAGATGGGCTCCACCTTGAGTCTGCTTGCAATGTTTCAAGTCAGTGCCCCATCTCACCGGAAATCCCTCAGTCCCGGTCAGTGGATGTCCGGTCCGACTGCAATTGGACATTGCGTCGGACATCACTATTATGTCGGAGAAGCTTTGGAACACGCTTGGGCGACCTCCTGTCCGACACTCCACCAGAACTGCCATCAATGCCTGTGGAGGTGAGTTGCGGCTTTCCGGAGAATTGCAATGCTGGGTCTCATTCAAAGGAACGACATTCACTGGGTCATGTTACGTGGCCGCTGCCGAACTGAATCTTCTTGGACTTGACTGGTTCGACCGTCTTGGTTTGGCAGATATCCCAATCAGTCCCATCTGCAGTGCGGTCAGTTCTCGCGTTGCTGCTCCAGATCAATCCGGTGATATCATTCAGCGCTTAGCAAAAGTTCGCGAGCCTGGCCTTGGTTGCTGTTCCACCACACAGGCAACCCTCGCAACATCTCCGAATATGTCAGACTATTTGAAGTGTCACACTTCACACGAAGGCGAGCGCCTTGAGGGTCGAAAATCTATGGGGACGCGTTTGCTCCATAGACACTGGCATAGTGCCTGACTGTCCAAAGAGTCAAAAGCGGCTTTCAAATCAAGGGACACAACCATTATTGGTTGCTGGAAGCAGTCGCTGTTCTAGAATGTGTCAGAGGGTAAAAATGTGATCGATGCTTTCTCTTGCAAGACGCAACCTAGCTTGTATTTCACGATTCTGCTTCTCCCTATGTTCAGCAAAACCTCGAAGGATAAGACCAGACAGGATCTTCGATGCCACAGCTATCAGGCTGGTGCCACGGTGCTTTTTACAGCGTCAGCGTAGTATTTTTGATGGTGGAGTACCTCCACTAAACCCCCACCTTCGGCCTGGGAAACCGGGAAGTACCATTTGCTCTTGCAGCTCTTCGCTCACCGGCCTTCCCCCTCATTCCCTCACAACCCATCGTACAGTACAGTGCAATCAACCCATCTGTCAATACCCAAGCAACCATTCCGTGTCCCAAATATCGCCCAGAAAAATAAACAAAAATAATCACCTACTAACCTCAAAAGATCTTGTCCACGTTTTAGCCTTCAATCTGCGTACTCTATGTCGAATTGGGCATCCGGCATCGTTTGCTGAAACCTTACTTTCCCTCTCTATCGATGTGTGGTATCTCCGAAACATGCATACAAGACCCTCAAGCTGCTTAGGACGAGTCCAGATGTTCCACACTTCACTCCCCGGGCATCCGGTGATCCTGACGCAACAGCTCGTGGTATCTACCACGTGGAGTTGCGCTCAGCCACAAGGTTCAGAGCGCCTCACTGGACTGGATCCCAGTAAACAGTAGTCTGAGCTGTGCGGTTGTCGAACTCCATTAAGATTAACGCAGGTCGATGTGGTAAGCGTTGTTTGTTTGTCGTATCAGCATACGCCCCAACAGATAGCGGTTGAGACTGAGAAGGACGAGTTTTATCAAGATCTGTCACGACTGCTTCGGCCGGCAAGAAGGACGGATATAGTAATCCTGTCAGGTGATATGAATACCTAAAGTGGATGACTAAGTCTGGAAAAAGCATAGTTAGGTGGTCCATTTGGAGTCGATGCTCAGCATACGGATAATGGAGAGTGGCTTCTTCAGATCATCGTCTGCTCCTGACCAGTACGAACTTGCAACACAAACGCAAACACCGAGTTACTTGGAGGCCACCTGCTACAAGACAGTCGGGGACTCAATTGGACCATATGGCAATCAGTTACCGAAGGAGAGCCTCAGTTGAAGATTGTCGTTCCTTCTGCGATACACAATTTGACCCTGATCACGCCATCGTGCGGGCTCGCTTATCACTTCGCTTTCCGCCAGCACTACGCGTGTCGGAAGAAAGCAGCTCCTTTCACCAACTTCGACAAGTTTCAGTAGCTGGAGAGTATCGAGCCGATCTGGCCAGAAAGTTACGAGAAACGCACAGTCATGCAGACGATGAAGATTGCTTGGATGATGAATGGAGGCGAGTTGGCGAAGAAATGCTTTCAGCTTTCAGAACTGTTTGTCCAGCCCATCTGACTTCACTCAGTGAACACAAGATATCTTCGAGATCAGCAGATCTTATTGCTGCCAGAAAGGCCATACCAGCAACTAACGACTATGATGGCGCACGCAGATCCGTCAAACATAGGATAATCAGGAGCTTAAAGAATGACGGAGAACGCTGGTGGATTTCGACAACCCAGTAGATGGAGAAGGCTTCCGCTGTAGGCAACAGCCACGTCCTGTTTCAATTGATCCGATTATTGGATCAAAAGAAGACTAGAGCTGTCGGTGCTACTCGCCTTCCAGGATGGGGACCGCGTGATCCTCACTGTGCCCGGTTGAAGACACCACAGATATGGCTGCCAACCGATGTCAGTGGCGTTCTTGTTGTCAGTTCTATCCAGATCGCCCGAGTGAATGTCTGGAAGTATATGCACCTGGGAATGATTGTGGTAAGCTAGCACTAAGCCCCTGTCCCGTCCACCTTCACTCTTCTTTACAATAAGGCTTTCAAACAAATCATGGTTGTACGGCAATGAAGCAGTGAGTCTGACTCAAAAGTCTGACACACGAAGCTGTGGAAGGATGTAGGGTTTTGTTCTGGGACCCTGATCGTGTCCAGGCTTGGGCAACCTGACAGTATCTCAACCCTCGTGCCAAGTTTCGTTGACACGACAGCTAGGAACCGAAAGGGTGGTACAGCTGAACAACTGTCGTCAGCACTCCAAAGATTCTTTGTATCAGATGTACTGACCTCAACTGAAGAGCTACTGGGTGGAAAGACAGGACGTTGATGCGTTGACGAGAGAGCTTTAACCAATTATAGCGCCCACATTGAACATGACCATGTGGTCAGAAAGGGTCACCAATAGCAAAGGTATCATTTGGTCTCTCACAACCGCTTCCGAGGGTAGTTAGTATTTTGTATGGCTTTATTGATCCGCACAAACAGTCCGTTTCCCTCTGGATAATAAGGTGTAATCCTACTTTTATTGAGCTATAGAAGTGCATAGATTTCCCGCAACAAGTGACTCGAACGTTGAACCGAAAGCAAAATAACTCTTACGCCAAAACGGGGTACTCACTTTGTTCGGGAGCCAGCAGTCCCTAATAACCGAACATCAATCATTTGGACGCATGTGTCACGTGCAGGACACGGGTCAGACGTAGGCATGCCCTGATTGATCAGAATTCCAGCCAATCCG
>NW_008751752.1:336083-336430 GCF_000715545.1 Opisthorchis viverrini | reverse complement strand
CAGCTCAATTACCGAATTCAATTTTGATGCTGAATCTGGACGAACTTTCGAAAGTTGGTTCAAGAAATATGAAGACATGTTTCAAAACGACTTTGCTCAGTTTGATGATGCATGGAAAGTTCGACTGTTGCTGCGGAAACTGGGGACAGCTGAACACGATCGGTTCACAAATTTCATACTCCCAAACACCCTCGTGACCTTGGTGTCATGACTATATAACCCATACATTTGCATAACCCATTAACTCGTGATTCTCACTCTATTTTCAGCTCATGTACTACAGTTATTAGACGATTAAAGCGTACATTACGTCTTCCTATTCTGTCTCCTTTCTAATCCCGTCCTGG
>NW_008751752.1:330691-332220 GCF_000715545.1 Opisthorchis viverrini | reverse complement strand
GCAGATGCTGTCAAAATTCTGGCCCAAATATTAGGTGAGCAAAGTTCCTTGTTCAATATGCGTTATCAGTGTCTCAAGGTTACCAAAAGGGATACTGAGGATTTCTTCACATATGCCGGTGTGGTCAACAGAGAATGCGAGCGCTTTCAGCTCAGCTCCATGACCGAGGATCAATTCAAGTGTCTCATCTTTGTGGTTGGTCTTCAATCGCCACACAATGCAGATATTCGACCTCGGCTACTGAATCGAATTGAACAGGATCCAGAGTTGACGCTTCAGAAAATTACCACCGAATGCCAGCATCTTATCAATCTCAAGGCTGATGCTGCAATGATTGGACATTCCAAATTCTCTCAGCCTGATGTGGTATGCAAAGTAACTTCCAAAAGGAAGTCAAATTCAGAACGAACTCCAAGAAAACCGTCCACACCCTGTTGGCCTCGTGAAGAATGGCACTATTCACGCCAATGTCCCAACCGGAACCAAAGGTGCAGTAAGTGCAGTCGAAAGGGTCACAAAGAAGAATGCTGAAGAGACAACTTCAGGAGCTCACGCAAACACCCACCCGACAAAAGGACGCAGAGGCCACGACCTCCACATTCAGGATGAAATCACCCGGCTGACGTAAATTCGTCACATTATGTATCAATGACACACCAGTTACCCTCTAACTGGATACAGGTTCTGACCTCACTCTGATTTCAAAACGAACCTGGAACGAAATTGGAAGGCCACCAGTGGAACCCACAAAGTGCATCGTTCGTAATGCATCTGGTGGAAGCCTCAAACTGACCGGGAAGCTGAACGGTTCCGTAACGTTCAAGGCGATTCAACTCAATGACACTTGCTACCTCACGAAACCTACAGGCCTTGATCCCTTGGGCCCGGAATGGATTAATGAGCTTCAACTCTTGGATGAACCCCTCAATGCCGCTTGTGACGAAACAACTGCAACTGACCCCGATACGTTCGCGAGAACATCACCTCCTGACGATTTTGTGGTTGCCACAGTTACAGCCAAACCGGAGACCAGATGAGACATACGCGACACAGCGACTATTCAGCCTCAGGCGTCAGGTACCGCCAGCCCTCTCACCTCAGTCCAATTCGGTGAATCCTGCCGCCAGTCCGCAACTTTTAACTCGCAGTCTGAACCCTTCAGTTTACGGTCGCAGGTTCAAGCGGATCGTTTTACTGCTATCCGGATAGTCAAGGAAGGGGGGCCGGCAGGAGGACTGCCACAACAGTCACACAGAGACCAGCCATTGATTCAACGATATGGGGAATGCTCTCCACGGTGGACGCAGGGTCGATTATGCCACATACGAGGCACACGTAAGATCATCAGCACAGCCGCGTCAAGTGAACCAACTTCAGGCAACAGACTGCGGTTTGGTGAGGGGACCACGTCGCATGGGAAACCGGACAGCCGTGACATACCTCCCAAGTGGAGAGTACCGGCTCCAAGATCAGCCTGCTGGCAGCCCCAGGGACGGACCGACGTGCGACAGAACCTCCATGAGTCGTCA
>NW_008751752.1:329187-330371 GCF_000715545.1 Opisthorchis viverrini | reverse complement strand
CCTTTGTCTCCATAAAGGGCTGTGTAGAGCTACCGTGCCATTTGCTATACCATAGTGGGCGGAGCAGGAAGCCAAGGGACCGATACAGAGTTGCACGACCGTCCACGTGGCCACCGCCACTGACTGCTTACACGACCTTAAGGGATGGAGACGCTTTTGCGTTGTGGCCGTCCCGAAGTATGGACATCAATAAGGCACTTCCTCGCTCTTGCAATTGGTGGAATGGGTATCGACCATCAAGAATCCCGGGCAATCATTGTGAAGCAATAGAGGGAGAAGCTCCGGTGTCGACCAAAATAATCATATGCGTTGAGTTCAGTTAAGTAAAGGGCATACTCGTCTAGAATACGCGGTAGGGATAGTGGTAGACAACTCAAATTTACCGCAAGGAATGCTGGGTATTTTCCCCAAAATTCGCATACTGGAAACCATTCTGGGAGCTGGTATTGTAACCGATGCGGGTCCGTGGGCCTCGCGGTAGGAAATAATGTCACGGGACCCCGGGCTGGGTTATCTCTTGTAAGTTCGCGTCGGCGGAACCGCACCATACGACGTACGGTTTCCCTTTATTGCGCCTTTTCGCTCTCAGCTCGACGTTCCGCACGCCAGCCACGAATCGAAGGAGTGCATGGGTGTGCAGTGGATAACCCTAGCAAATACGAGTTCAAAGTAGTTAAAGCAAGTGAGTAAAAATAGGCAAGATTATACAACTCACAGTTCGTTGGTACAGTTAAGTATTACTACCACAATAAATCCAAACTGATCTCCTTCCTGGGATCTTCCTTGATATGTTCCTAGATACTTTACATCCCGTCGTAGTCTGAAAGGTAGATCACCGCTCGTTAATTCACTGACACAGCAAGAAGGGAACACGCCTTTCACGAGGTACAGAATTTGCATTGTATCATATTTCTTTTTGCTTTCATTTAAACAAAATTATTCGGTACGAAGAGAAGAGGAATAAGCTGAGATTTTAGTGAGAGATAGAAAGTGGTACAAGTTGAGTAGTGATAAGTTACAAAGAAAGTACTAATGTACAATGGTCAGAAAGATCACCATAGAACTCCCCCCCTAGAGCGCTGCATACACAAAATAAACGCTCGACAACGAACGCTACTAAGATATGTAACTGTGCAGCTACGTTGGCCAAGTCACTTTTCTACCAGAACGAGTATGAACAACTG
>NW_008751752.1:313344-327827 GCF_000715545.1 Opisthorchis viverrini | reverse complement strand
GGTCGACACAGGTGAGTATGTGTGTGAAACCTCTGGATGGGGGCAACGGTCCAACCAGGTCAATGTGTACATTTCGAAAGCGTGAGTCCGGAAGCTGAAAAACACCAGTTAGAGAAATGGTGCATCAGTGGATCTTGCTCTTCTGACAGTCGAGACATTGCTTGGCCCAAGTGCGCATCTCCTTTTGCATATTCGGCCAAAAATATCTTTGTGACACAAGTTTGGCAGTCGCTCTTATGTTGGGATGAGAAAATTGCGTGGAAGTGGTCGAATACAGAACATTTATGTTTTTCAAGAACAAAAGGTCTTGGGCGTCCTGTGGATATGTCACAAACAATGAAACAGTCAGAGTTGAGGAGTGGTAGTGTGACGAATTTGAGAGGTGGGAGGCTGGAAAAATTGGGGAATTCTGGTTACAATTGCTGATCAGAGGCAGTGTCTCGTAGGTCGATTGGAATCGTTGTTGTGTTGTTTATCTCAATGCGAGTGAGGGCGTCTGCAACGAAGTTTTCAGATCCTTCGAGGTAGCGTATGTCAGTTGTAAACTGAGCAATAAATCTAAATGTCGGTTCTGTCGCGGTGAGTGTTTGTCTTGAGATGTTCTCAAGGCAGAAACGGGAGGTTTGTGGTCCGTGTAGATAGTGAAGTTCCTTGCTTCGAGAATGTATCGAAAATGCTTGACCGCTGGATAGATCGCTAGGAGCTCTCTACCAAAGGTGCTGTAGCCAGTTTGTGCGGGTTGCGGTTTGCGAGGGAAGAAACAGTGTTTGAATACTGTCATTCACTACCTGCTGGAGGACCGCACGAACAGCGGTCTGTGATGCGTCCGTTTTTAGAATGAGTCGGTAATCAGGACTAGAGTTCAAATGACCCAGGGTGGTGACTTCCGAAACAGCGGTTTTAACGCCGTTGAAAGCAGAAGTAGCTTGGTCATTGAATTGCAACCGTTTGTTGTTTGCTTTTAGCAGGTCAGGTCAGCGGTGCGAGGATCTCTGAGCAGTGTGGGATGAATCTGCCGTAATAGTTGACCATACCCAAAAATCGACGAAGGCTTTGCGTTGACTGAGGTAAGGGGTAGTCCAAAATAGCAGTGGTTTTATCTGGCAGCGGCCGGATTCCTTCGGAGTTAATACGATGGCCGAGGAAGACAAGCTGGTCTGCTGCGAAAACACACTTATCTGGATTGATAGTGATGTCATATTGTTTGAAACGTTCGAAGACGTCTTGTAAGTGTAGTTTGTGTTCTTCGATCGTTTTGCTTGCCACCAACACACCGTCAATGCAAGCGAAAACGTGGTCTAATCCACACAGTTCCAGGTCTATGAAGCGTTGGAACGTTTGACCGGCGTTCCGAAGACCAAAGGGCATGCGCGTGGATTCGAATAGACCAAAAGGTTTAGTAATCGCCGTTTTGCGGATGTCATCGGGGGCAACCGGTGTATGGTAATACGCTCGGACGAGGTCGATTTTGGAGAGAACGTTCTTGCCCTGTACTTGCAGTGCAAAATCGTGGATATGTGGTATCGGGTAGCGGTCAGGTAATGTACGTCAATTGAGTGCTCGGTAATCACCGCGTGGTCGCCAATCACCAGTGGATTTATTGGGGACAAAATGTAAAGGAGAAGCCCAACATGACATTGAAGCCCGGATGAGTCCGATTTGCAGCATATGGTCAAACTCAGCTTTGGCGATTTGCAGCTTCTCAGGATGAAGTCCTCGCGGACGAGAGTGAACTGGAGGACCAGTGGTCGTTATGTGGTGCTCGACTTGATGTGGTACACTCGAGACCGTATATGAGGTCTTAAGCTAGCCTGGAAACTTTTTGATCAATTCGTCGAAAACCGGATTGTTTGAAATAAGGGCGACGTGAATACCGAGGGGGCTGAAGTAAGAGCGACCTGAATACCGAGTGGGTAAGACGAAGCGTCGACCTGGACTGATGGGACGGAAAGTGACGTTAAAGAATCCAGAAGCTTTTGCCGCTTAATATAGACGGCCGACGAGAAGTTGTTCAGGAAATCCGCACCGATGATTGGAACGTCTACGTCGGCGACAATGAAGATCCAGGGGAATGAACGGCGAAGACCCAGGTCAAGCGTCAGTGACTTATGACCAAAGTTAGCTACGCGCGTGCCGTTAGCCGCCTGTAGTGTCGTTAGCGGGTTAGAAGTGTAGCGTTTCGCGTTTCCGACAGGAATAACGCTAAGTTTGCGCCTTGTCTTTGAATTTTGTATGGTAATAGCAAAATCGGTTGGAATCCCGAGATGAAGAGGTTGGTTTACGTGAAACCGAACGGGACTTGTGTGACGTGTTAGTCCGCGCCGCTGTGGTGACTACCTTGTTTACCGTGGCCACCAGTTGATCGATTTGCGCCTGCATTCGATCGAGGCGTGCCATAACAGGGTTTTCGTCGCGCTGAATGGGCTGTTGTGAGGTTGAGGCTATAAAACGGTCGGCAAAGCATTCGTGGATCTTATCTGCCGTCTCAGCGAGTGACGACAGAGGGACATCTGACTGGGTAGCCAGGATTTGGCGAGTGCTTAAGGGGAGACACTGCAGCCACAACTGCTTTAAAATTGCGTCATCAAAAGACTTCCCGCGTGCAAGGCTTTGCATGTGCCGTAGCAGTTGCGAAGGTGTGCGATCTCCCAGTTCGACCCCTGCAAGCAACTTTTGCAGATTCGCTTCGTCCGAGTTGGCTGTCCGTTTAATAATTGCTGCCTTTAGTGTGGTATAGGGATTTGATGCCGGCATAGGATCAATCAGGTCAATAACCTCCGCGGCAACCTCAGTCGGGAGTTGAGAAACCCCGTAAGAAAACATGGTCTGCTGTGAGGTAATTCGGCGAAAATGGAAGTAACATTCTAGTTGGATAAACCATACTCTAGATTTACTGACTCCAAAAGCTGGCAGTTTTATGTGAACGGCGTTTTCAACCAACTCAGTGTTGAGTTCGTCTTCGTTAGACATGGCTGGAAACAAAATTACCGGAATAAGTGTACGCGTGAGAGATAAGGGATTTCTGAGCTAGCGAAAAAATATAAAACACCAAAAAATGTTCGGGCTCACCAATTAGTTAGTGGTTAACGGCCCTATGGAGTCTCTAGTGAACAAAGCAAATTACTAATGTAAGCCAGATACAAAGTCACAAGGAGAAAAATCCAAGTAAATCTTGATTCAGTTCAAAATAGGAGTTTCCGTAGTTCCGTATTCCGTTGAACCACCACACCAAGAATAATTCTACCTTCCTGGTATCCCAGATCTCCGGTGATCGAAATACTATTCCACAAGCGTGAATATATTGGTCCAGTGTTTGTAGCTGAAATGTTTGTTCACGTTTAGTGTTAGCAGCGGTTAAATATAGCCAACCGGCGGTCACAACAACAGTCACTCAGCAAAAGTCTCAAAGTCACGTTGGAGCCAAACGAGCGGGCGGTGGCGGTTGTAATTCAGTAAAACAAACTTTTGTTCAGCGATGTGACTAATAATGATGGGGAAAAAGGATATGATACTGAGCATGAAAAAGAGCAGTTTACAAGTGCTACAGAATTTGTATTGTCGTATGTCTGTTTCTTTCATTTAAACGAAATTATTCGGTATGAAGAGAAGAGGAATAGGCTGAGCTTTTAGTGGGAGATAGAAAGTGATACAAGTTGATTATTGATAAGTTACAAAGAAAGTACTAATGTACAATGGTCATAAGGATCACCATAGGCGTCACGATCGCTCTACTACTATTTCGGTTGTGTTCGTTGCAAGTTCCCGTAAGACGTCCGCACAGGCATCTGATGATTCGCTGGGGTGCTGATAACGGTGAAGGAACGATCTCAAAAGAAACCACCAGCTGGTAGCATGTGGAGAGACAGGCGGTGAAGACAGCGGAAGGCCTGAACGGATGGCTAGGAGTCTTCTAGATCAGTGCTCCGGTAACACCGAGCATAGCCCTCACTCAGACGGACCATAAGGCAAAAACGTCTCCAAAAAGAAACATTTCCGGAGGTTGTATGACTTGTTTAATTTGGCACATGTGTCCGTAAAATTTCAAGCAATGCCTTAGCCGTTTTGTCGTCGGTCATCCACGTCACAGTGAGTTTGGAAGACGTATCGCACGTGTATTGCGAAGCTGACTGCGTGCCTTACCTCTGTCACCAGACGTATGGTGTGTAGTCAGGAAAGCCAACTTCACAAAAATATAGTAACGGTGCATATCAGTTCTCACGGATTGACACAAGGGTCGAGGCTTTTGCCCGAGTTTCCCGGGTCAAAGGGGGAACGACCGCAACACCCGATATTCCCAGCCGGTCACAAATGCAAATACTAACCGGGCCCACCGTTGCCTAACTTCGGTGATCAGAAGAGAACCGGTGTTTCCAACATGGTATGATTGCGGCTAAAGGATTGACAGTGGTAGGATACGAATCCACGCCCTTTCCGACGGTTTGAAGGGAGTATAGATGGAATTGGTATTAAATGGAATTGGTATCAGTCACATGACACACGGGACACATTCACAAATGTTGGATGACGCAGAAGACAAGGCCGTAGCAGGGTAACAACGTGCATGCATCCATGCGAAAATGGCGTGCGCAAGTCAAGCAAGGCACAAAATTTCTCAAGGTCATCCATGAGGTGTGTAAGCAAGCTACTTTTGTCTGGGTCTCGTGTTACCTAATGTGGGCACATGTAATAGGGTGAGGGGAGTGCATTAAGTAGTACGGTAAACTCGTGTTAGCGGGTTCAGTTTTAGTTTCCGCTGGCGGTCACTGAGGGATGCCACAATTGGTCTCACCGAAACTAAGTGCCCGAAGTATGGAGTTTTACTGGGAGTTGTTCCAGTCCAACTGCACGTTTTTCATGGGTTCACGGATGGAGGCTTACACTCACATATCCCAGGTCGTTTTCGTTCCTGTCGTTCAGAGACTGTGGTTCATCTAACAAACACTGGTGATTTGTGCGGAGCTTCTGCCTTACTCATGAACAAAAATCGGAACCGTTGAAAGATTTAGCAATAGATGGCGCTTTCAAAAGTCAAGGTGGAGTTTAAATAATTTTCATCGTAAATTCCACCCAAGTGGATAATCCACAAGTTCACGGATTGATACGCAATCGAGAACTTAGAAAAGTTCTCCAGGGGCTGGTTTGTTCTTTGCATTCAGCGGCTCCCGTTCACCTGAAGGGCACAAGCCAAAATGCCTAGCACTGCTCCTTAAGTTCTCAGCGGGGCAAGTAAGCCTGCCACCCTGAGAACTCTCACAAAAAGCAATCAAGTGCACTTTGAACCTGGCACTAGATGCGGGGTGAACAAAGCCGGAGGAAATTTACATCGAGTAACAACTATCCGAAATGAGGAAAGTCGCTGCACAATGAAATGTGCATTCCGGGCTTTAAAATGTAGTTAAAATATCCCCGGTGTGTACACACAAGTACTCCGAGACGGTGGATACCTGTGCTGCTAAATGTACCTGTTCCTTCTTTCGGGCGACGTGGCTTCCCTATATCCATTTGTCCTCCTTATTTAGAGATCTGTCCGTTCCAAACAATAGGAAATAATATTCATGTATATATAATTTCCCAAGTAGCTTCTTTATTCCCCAACATCGACTGTCCAACTTCAATCCACCGAAGCAATCCAAACCCCTCACACTTGTTCCCAAGCTATCACCGTCAGGTTTTGGAAGCTCTCCGAGGGTGGAGAAACTACAGGCGCCGCAACTAGGAGGTTCAAAACCGTCTGTAGGCAGTTGGCCGGCGGCAACTCCTGCTACGCAGAGACCCGGTGTCTGTGACTGACGACCGGCCACCGTTTTTGTGAATTCCGCGCTTCAAGAATGAAGGCGGTCTGTGGATACATAATTGCGCTCTCACGCGCTTTTTGACCTGCAAACCAGTAAAACAGCCGCTGACGTGCAATAGATCACGTCTAACTTTATATTGGTGAACTTTGCCGCGTATGCGGTGACGATCTCAAGGCTGATGCCCAACGTGGGTCCGCATACGATCAATGTATTTCTGGTGCCTACCCTCAGACCGCAAAGAAGGCGCACAAGTGTGCCTTTTAAACTGCCCGCAAACATGGCATATTTTTACATTGACTTGGGTTGAAGCACATAATCTCAGCACGGTGTGGCCCGGAACCCCCTATGAGTACGCATTTTCTGCTCTCATGGAGAAGCCAATCCACAACCGTGATTCAATAATGCAGCGCTGGTACAAATATCGTAGAACACCAGTTGGAGGTAGGAGAGGATGATGGTTTCGTGTGCTGAATGAAAATGCTCCCTGTCCCAGAGTGGTCTTCCTTCAAGCACATATCGTACATTTAGGGTATTATTGGTTTTCTTTAGACCTAATATGTAGTGGGGATCAGCTTCAGGAAATAATCAATCACTGAAGACTACTTATCGTAACAGTAGTTCTATTTACCAGCCTGTATTGAATACATCAGATGAGGCATGATCGGACTCTTACAAAATAAGCACGGCAAGCGACAACACAACGGGGGGGAAGGTGCAACCAAGGAGATAAGCTCATCACGCGAAAAGCCATCGGAGTTGTGGAAACCAAAAAATAGAACAATCGGGTATGAAGTACGGCTAGCCGGTAGAATCGATCTTAAACTGAAAAGAGGTTGCTGTCCGTGAGTGACCTCAGGGGTTTTAATGAATGCCCGGATTCGCAAAAACCAAGAATATAGATAGAGGCGAATGAATTCAAAGTGAAGAAGAATAGCAAGTTTCGTTCCAAATATATGGTGTGCACTTGGACCAAGCAGGCTCACTGGTGTCGCTGTGGAGGAGAAAGTGATAATGAACAGGGCCAAACGAACAACACAAATAAAATCTCACCTAAACTAGGATAGCTTAGAAGAATATAGACGTTAGAAGCTAGGCGATAGATCCGTCAGTTTCCAGACAGCACACAACTCAACTAAGCAGGCGGCACTTCTGCGTTCACTCCGTCAACTGACAACTTATGCTTCAGCAGTTATAAGTCGGTCTTCTTTTTCCTTTTGCACCTTCCTCTCAAGCTTCAACCATTAGGGCATCCATCAAAGCTTCTTATTCGGCTCCCAAACCAAGGACAATTAGCTATAGTTCGGCATTCAGATGTCTATGACTTTTTACCGCGAACGCTGCTTGCTTCGTTAAGGCTTATGGATTTATAAGCGTGTATTGTTGACTGGCATTGCTACTTCTTGCCCCTTTCTCTCAGACTGTTGCACATGAGGTTTAGGCTTCCCAAAATGCCCCAAATGAATTCAAGTTCGGTGAAGAAAAACGCGCTTGATTTTGTAGTGTGTATACATTCTGGTACCTTTCTCTAGTTCAGCCAGAAACTTTCTTCCTGCCTTTTGGCATCATCGACGGTTCGTGGTGAAAGCCATGTGCTCTTGACACCTTGGTTCCACTACAGATTTCCATATGCAGAAAGGTTACTCTATTTGAATTCTATTTTCGGTTGATTTGGCTCTTCTATTTACGTTAATGGCATTTCACCTCTCTGAGCAAAATGCTCGCTTTAGTATATTTAGGTTGTTTCTTAACTGTTGCTCAAATGTTTTATCAGTCACCCATACCTTAATTCCGTATATCGTAAGTTATCACTAGTAAGGGCCAGCTGCCTGAAGCAGATGTAATCTGTCTTGGAAGTTTTGGAACCATACCTGATTTTGCGCTTTTACTTAGCGATACAGGGCCAAGTTTGAGCTCCAGGACGTGTGAATAGTAGGAACAAAATAAAGCCTATAAGCAGCAGTATCTTAGCCTTCAGCCCTCTAAATAACCATATTTTGACCATTTATAGTTTAGGTTTCTACTTAAAACGCTTTATTGGCCATCTTCTGACGTGCTGTGCAGCTATAAAACCATTTTTATTATTATTAGGTCTCGAACATCGCTTTCATTTTTATGAGCTTCTCATAACGCAAAATGCACAGTTGTGCCGCATGTGCTCAGGTGAGCGGGTGGTTTTCGCTCGCTTCCACAAATTTCAGGAAGTCAGAAACGCTCCGAGCCTTGATGGCTCCAGTGTATGAGTGTTCAGAAATCGCTACTGCTTGCGAATTACGTTTGCATGATTGTTTTGAGGGCCAGTACCGGCAATAGAATCACCCAGTTTTATATCCCATTGTCAAGGCGGGAGCCACTTCATTGTGTTTCTGTTGCGTTCGTCCAGTACCCCTGTATAATTTTTGACGACGTATTTTCTTTTTCGTACTAAAATTACTGGGACGAACAGGTTGTTGGCTCTGCACAGTTTTCAGCGTAATAATAACAATGTTTCTTCCCAACTTGTGGTTGGCATACCGTTTGGCGTGATCATATGTTTACAGTCAGAATGAAGCATGACTAGGTGGTTGTGGGGGGTGCGGATTGCACAAAAAGAGGACAGTGTCATGGAAGTGGGGAATATTCAATGAAATATTAATAATAGTTTTTTTATCCACTTGTTGGGAACAATGGGTATGAGGTCCGGCTAGTTAAAATGCATAGCCAGCTGAAAAGCTGGCTGAAAACCATTGCTAGCCATGAGTCACCTTAAGCGGTTAGGTAAATGGCCGGAATCACAACGAGCAAAAGTGGAGATGTAGATAGAATAATTCAAATTAGGGGCGCACGGCGAGTTTTGTCTCAAAATGTGGTTTAACCTGAAACTTAGCAGACTCACCGGTTGTACTAGTGTAGGGAAGTCAGGTACAGGGGATAAGTTGGATGGGGGCAAGGTGCGACCCAAACACCGCGTACGGATTTGAACTTGTGGGGGAGGCAAGCCGAAATTGTAGCAGAAGAACCTTGACAGTTTCATCAACAAACCTAGCATGCAGTTGATGCACGGTGTGTGGACATGGATGAAACTAACTTAGGAGGTGCAGTATCGGAGAGTAGTTCATTATGTGGGAAATCAATCGCAGTAAAATGTATGTTCCAAGAAATAATATCCGCTGTAGCTGGAGGAGGATAACACCCCTCGAGGATGAGTACACTCCGCTGCACAGTATTCTACTATTACAGCCACCCTAGGCTAAAACTCTCGCTTGGACTATTCTTCAGCTAAATAGGCCACACTTCATTGCCTGCTGTTTCACCTGTGGCGAAACCGGTAGGTGAGCTTAAAAAATTTCCGCGGGTGCACGGCAAGCATTTTATAATGAAAAATGCCTCCTAAAATCTGGCGTGTATTGTCAGCTGGGACATTAAGTGGCCCCCATGAATTACGTTCTTTCAGAAGATACCATAAATGAAGGATATAGCAGTGTCTGTCAGCAAATTTATTACGGCACACAAATGGGTGCATTCTGTGGAGAAATGTGAAGTGGAGATTAAAGGCAAGCTTCGCCTCAAAAATCTTGGTTCACAATGAGGCTTGGTAGGCTCACTGATGTCACTGTCGAAGAAAATTCGGGTTTAAGAGATATTTGAGAGAAAGAAGTAGTGGTAATGCACACATCCAAGCGAGTTCGTAAGTAGAATCGTGAAATATGTAGAGGGGTTGTAATAAAACCGCAAAATCTTGATGGTTAGATCCGAACTAGGGGAACAATAGGTAAGATTGAACTCATCCCGGGGGTGCTGCGGTCAGGTAAAGAATTTTTTCTGACTGAAGGCAAAAGAACACGTGGGTGAAAGCACACAGTCGACAGTACAAAGGGAACGGCCGTGGGCGTGCCATCAAAATGCATACGACAGCTCAGTGCCGTTATTGCATTGACATACTTCGTTTTCCGAACAGTCCCGTAAAGGACGATGTGTTTGAGGTGATTGGACTGATGATAAGACAGACGGAAGGCGTTTTTGCATCATTCCTGGTGTAAAGCATCGACAAGCAAGTTACAAACCCGTGAAATGTCTGAACCATCAGCCACAGACAGACAACAGCCGGTTATGTCTTGAATTGAAGGCCATACTCCAAAGCATTGGCGACGTGCAGTGCACCAGTGCCTCTAGAAACGTACCTGGTATACGAACGCGCAATTTAGCAACGTAACAGGGCAACTCTCTTTGCAATCTGTGCCCGGCCATGCACGATGCATTTATCTCCCGTGCACGCAACCAGATCTGCAAGGTGGAAAGTTATCAGGCAGCCATAAATGCAAATTGTGAATTAATAAACTACACCAGTTACCAGGTGTAGTTTCGTTTAAAAAATCACGCCAGTAAGGCAGCTCGGTCAGCTGGAACGGGCAAGCCGCAAACAGCTGCTGGTAAAGACAAGTCGCGTGAAAAGCAAGTGAACAAAAATCAACCAGTGTGACATTGAAATAAAATGATGTTTTTCATAGCTAGTGCATGATGGCTTAACGGCGGGAAGCGTTGATGTGAGCTAACATGCCAAGAGGGGCGCACCGCGATGATGCACGTGTGAGTGTTTAGTTGGCTGTGAGGCAATACAAGAATTTTACTCACCGCACACCATCAGCCTCATCATCACTGGCCATAGTTATAACCAGTCCCAGATTGACAGGGGCTCAGTGCAAAAATGCCTTTAAACGTGTCACCCGCTAGAACGGAGCCAGGAGATTATGCGAATAAACTAATTATTTTTACGTTCTTGGTGAACTTTGCACCATAACCTCTGTCATCTCAGTCTTGTAAATGAAATGTGAGGAATACTCAAGTTTAGGTAAAACTGACAACATTGAAGATATTCACTGTATTGATCGTCTTACGGTACAGTGTGTTTCCTGGTGTATGCTCAAAGTAACTAAGAAAAACATGTGTTGGGAGACAGATGTATTTGGTGCATGCGGATGAACAGGTTTGCTTAGTAGCGGGTGAGCCAAAAGCCGAATCATATGTCCAGACATCATGCAAACAGTTTTTATGTTTGGTGGAGAGACACCCACACGCGCAAAACCTCGGACACATTCAGTCACCTCACAGAGTCGCGAAACGGTTCGATGATGGATTGGCTAACGGACATGCACGCATGCAAACTCTATGACACCTCCAATAAGCCACTACAGTCCCACACCGCCAGATTTAACCAACTCCCAACTGAAAGCATTCTAGCGGCTTTGGCTGCCATATTGATGAACATAAGCACATTGGCAAATCTGTGGCAGCTTTCAAACTTTCTTGCTTCAATCCGAAATCCACCTGTGCATTCTTCTCAGGTGTTCGTTCGTCATCTGGTCCATACTTCTTAGATCTGACATGGTCTAAATAACGGTCTATTGCCCTCCCGTCTTCAAACAACACTTCTCTAAGGCTTCGGCCTGTTGACGTCACACATTCAAGCATATATTTCTAATATAAATAGTGAGGTTTATCGTAAATTTTCCCACCACTTAGTATTCTGCGAGATCGGGCGTATTTGTCTGCGTTTTGTTTCATGGAAAATCGCCGTTATTTTAGCCTTAACCTTCAAGTCCGGCCGTTGCGGATCGAAGTTTGTTCAAAATCTTCACCCCTTAAAACTTCACAGGGCAACTGGCCCGTGATTCTGTCTTGCAGCAAAAGCTTGCCCATTCTTGTTCGCAGAGGACCTGAGCTCTTCTTCAGGTTAGTCCCGATTTGTCCTTCCACTATTCGCCACTACATAACGCAGCAGCGATACCAGTTTGGTGACAAAGGCTACTGATGAAGCATGTGAGCATGCCGTGATCGTGTTGAAGCATCACCTCGCGTCTGATGGAAGGCGAAGTTTATTACGGACGTTGTTTCACAAAGTCCGTATGAGACAGATGTGTAACTGCCGCTGAAAGTCTATAAAAGTTCAGTAAAGCGCGCAAGGATGTCCACCTTGTTGTCCAATAGGTTAAAACTGCTAAGTTGATTTTTGCTTGTGAACTACTTCAAATTCCTTTTTACATTTGGGACCGTGTGTAGGATAAGGATGAAGATCGCGTGGCCACGATATTCAAAGGATAGGGATGGTTATGAGGTTGTTGTGGACGGTGGTAAGTTGGTGGTACTAAAGACCCGCTTCAGTTTACGAGCTCGAACGAGCCGGTGCACTTATTGCGGCTTACATGGTCAATGTTGCCGTACCCGACCACCTTTAAATACTCTCATTTTCTCTTCTCTTCCCTCACTCTTATTTTCACAGGTGGGTTGCGAGTTTTGCTTTGACACTGGCCATGATACAGGAAGTTATCTAGACAGACGGAAAAATGGGGCTGTGGCTAATTGATATGGTGATCAGGGTATCGCTGAGGCGGAGAGGGGACAAAGCTGAGTGCCAACCGTGCGCACTAGCGATATGGGTAATCGGTGGATACCGACTGAAAATTGACGAATCGTCCGTGCAGTTATTGCGCCCAGGCAACGGGTCGGTGCAGTACCAATTCCTGATCAGCTTAGTCATAGAATAGAAAACTTTAAAAGCGGACTTTCTCAAGAGCGCGGAATTCATCGTGGACATAAAGCGGGGGAAACTGATGACACAGTATGGTTTAGTCAAGCTTGGAGGTCTTCCAAGCACTTCTGTGAGCGGTCTGTATGTCCGAAAGCTTTTGTCTTGTGATTTACCGTCAGTGCTCTCTGAGGCCATGATGTACTCCGGCCTGTTCACAGGGGATGAAGATCCGTTTTGCTTCTCCTTTCACAGTGAACACGATATCTGCCCTTCGTTCAAGTGTGCCCTTTGTCTGCCAGCGCTTTATCTGCGGGAAGAGGTATATGTGCCGCTCAAGAGGTGTTGAAAAATGGAATAAGCAAGGAGACACTACATACAAATACGCAGTTGTACCCCACGAAATTTGGTAGATCATTTCAGAAGTTCCAACCCCAACGAACTGTCATCTGGCTCTGGTAGTATAACAGCATTTATTGGCAATCTTAGCGTGACTTCGATGACTAGGCTACGGAGTTCAGATCAACCGTTATCCCGTCTCATTTAACCGCTTAGCGTCACCACCCTAAATGTATCAAACTTTCAGTTTTTCCCCTATTAAAGGACTGTATCCTGTCTGATGACTCCTGTAGCTCTGCAGGCCCTACTGACTTCTTTTCGGGTTTTGACCTGCGGTAGTACGTGCTATGAACGTCCTGTTTACAAGTTATACACTCCACTCGATATGTGCATTACATATGGATGGATCTTCGACCGGACAAAAAACAAATACTATCTGCGATATTACACTGACTTTGCTCTCCCTGCGGAATCCCTAGCAAACTCACAAGATCCCGCTCAAAGAAGTGCACATCACATCCCAGCCACCTCAATCACGAAGGTTGTCAAGAAAATGAAGTATATCAGTGCATTAATGGCATGGCACTTCTATACCCAATTTGATAACATACCCGCAACTGTTCACTTGCTACTTTGACTGAGCTTTCTCGCCCTTCCGTTTCCTTATCCGCAACCATAATCAAAACCTTCATCTGGCCCCAGCCGCCTCCGGAAGGCGTTCATTTCAACCTACCGGACCTTCCATTGGATCCAAGCATTCCGGTACCTTTTGCTTTGTACTACCCACCAAGTCACTCATTTCCGGGCAGTTCGCCTTCTTTCTTGTGCGCTTGCGTAAACCATTTCTTCCTGGGAACTTTTACACCTGTTCTCACTCTAGCGGCAACACCAGTGTGTTTCTCATGTCTCGCTGCGTACTGTGATTCCGAGTCTCTTGATACCATTTGTTCGTACTGTATACTCCACCACTTCACCATCCCCACTGAAGCTTTTTCATGATCCTGGCCACACGCCCAAAAGCCCAAGGCCACGAAGCCTCCGTGACGGTTTTGCTCCTTAATTGGAAGTTGGCCGGCCAGATCATGGCAGTTCAGCTGCCTTTCCAAATCCGTTATTCTGGTTCCACATTTCCTGCGCTTTGAAGATTTTCTACTACGTACCAGGCAGGACGCCTCTTGATATACCATCTCTTGCATTGGTTTTGCCCTCCACTTTCGAAACTTAACGACCGTATTCTGTCTCATCTGATGTGTTCCCATAAAAAAGAAGCAGCTCCTGTAAATCTGGTTCCTTACACATGCCGGCTAACACCTGACCAAGTCTACATGGGACTATGTCCAATGTATATTACAACGTCCCTTTTTCACGGATTTTTCAGTACCCACAGATCCCGCTCATCTGTTATTCTGACTGCCCCATTATGATCATGCCCGAAGGTATGCCACCCACCAGCTGGAGATAAACGTTGTTAATATTGTTGAATTAAAAACGTCGATTTTGCGTGGATTTATTGCGTTTGAATGAACTGATCGAAAATCGGTTGGTAGATGTCCACTCGGTACCGGAGATTTCTGACTTGCTCTAACAGTCCCGATACTTAACGGTTTCAACTTCGGTTCAAGATACTAGCAACGGGATATCAAGTCGGAGGATCGAAATAAATGGCGTTCACCAAATGTCGCCAGATATAAAATTAGAGGAATGCCGTTTGGTTTGTTTGGGACACCATTTACACGCAGACGCATGATGGTTCGTTAACGAAGGAAGGATACAACATAGCTGTGTATCATGCGTTATGCTGACAATGAAATTCCCCACGTTTATTATGTCCCCATTTGTAATCCCCGCCC
>NW_008751752.1:308716-313178 GCF_000715545.1 Opisthorchis viverrini | reverse complement strand
GTCATCCAGCCATTTGTATCTGACTTTGCAAGTGTGACTGTCGCACGTTGGAGCCTGTTTGCTCCCTTGCTTTGCACTTTTGAAGTCCAAGCGGGCTGTTTGTTTTGGACGCGTGTCGACGTTTGTACAAATTGTGAATTTCTCTTACCCTAATAGTACCGTATAGAAACCCAACTCCGACTTTTTTTGCCTACCCGGAGATTCTGGTATTACGCGTCACTCGAAGATACCGTTCGACCGTTAAAAGCTGTGCATAATGATTTGGAACAGGAGCCCGCAGTTCAACTTCAAGCCATATTGGAGCGTCTTTGGTAGGCTAGTCTGAGGCCAAACGAAGCCAAGATACAACTGACGCGAAGAACGGTGACAATGGCAGGCATCAAAATTAGGATAAGCGTATGAGGCCCTCGAACCTGTCAAGGCTTGGTTGCCGCACCACCAACTGACTTTCAAACCGCTGAGGTTGAGGAAGACGTTCTCTGGTGACAGACTCTGGTGACCGCGGGAACATTCGTCAGAATGACGGTGAGAGGAGGACGGCCTTCGCTGCGGAGCTGTTCATTAGAAAATGCCAACTGAACAGTTACAGACTAGTGGAAAGAGAAGCAGAGCTGTCATATGCGTCTCGTTTATAAAGACTGAAAATCCATCTTCTCCCTGAACTCGTCATCCTGAACTTTCCTGGGTATTCATTGACCGTTGCTCAAATCCAAGCAAATGCTACACGGCGGCTCCACCAATTCAGTAACAGACCCCATTTTTCAAGAGACGCAAAGCGGATTTACGAGAAAACATACTATTCGCACGCCACTCTCAACAGTAGTACCACCAGTGAATGTCACGGGCCGCACTGCAACCAGAACAAAGCTGCATATTGCTGAAACTCGCGTTCTTGAGGGGCTCCACCGGGCTCACTCCGAACAATGTGATGATCCTTGAACCTCCGTAGGAACATCTTGTGTAGTGTGGGGGAGTGTGTGGAACAGCACTCGATCGCTTGTTGCTCATTTATGGTGCCCAGCATCCAAATAAACATGGTCCGATCTGCTTCCTTGTTGCCCGGACCATTTCAGTCAAACGGCCATCTTATCTTTTTACGCAGAAGCTATGTACGTCTCTCGTGACAGTAGGGACGTGTCTCAGGCTCTATGTCTTCTCCCTACCACGTGGTCTGGCAGGCTCAGCTAAGGCCTAACCAACAGAAGGCCAACCACGATGCAAAATACAGACATACCTGAACTACGATGGCACAGTACGTTAAAAGATCAGGACTGCAGCTTTGGAGTATTCTCACCACCGCCACTGTCGGTTATTCCAGAACAATACAGGCTATTATTTTCAAGATGCGTCCGGTTGGAGGTTTGTGCTGTAGGACCTCAGTTTCACAGTCATTTCGTACGTCGTGAAATGAGATATAATTTCGTGAGTACGGTTCCTCCTCCAGAAGAGCGCAAGCTTCAGGGTGAGAAACGAGTAATTTGGTGCCAGTGTGTGAAGGGGGTTGTGAAGAATTTAGATATTACTCGCGAGGTCCCCTGAGTTTGGCTGGGGGCACTGCCGGAAATGGCGGGCAATTGACATTTTAGTTTCATTTCCACACTGTCTGATTTAGAACTTTGGAGCACAGGCATCTGAGAATGCTTGGGATGTACTTGAACTAGCCACGTCCCTATTCCCCTCCGTAACTGTGGGACTTCAAACGTATACATATTTAAGTTTATGTGGCAGTGTGGCACAAGTTTGAGGATTGCTATCGCTCGCTCGGTCCCTTTGTCCCAGACGTTTAGTCGAATGGATGAAACTCATCGTCATCATCATCATCGACAGCATGACGTTAGAGTTCAACATTGATCCCTCACTGCCGTACAACTATGAGTTATATGAAAAAAGTATTTGAAGAAATGAATAAAAGTGAGAAAATAGAGGTACCTATATTTCTAAATACACGCAACCTGCATAGAAACCAGGTCAGATGGAATTCCACACGCCAGCGGCTCGACGCACAATGCATTTTTCTGCAAAACCCCTGCGGGTGAAAAGAAAACTTTAACGCCGAATGTTGCACTTCTTTGCATATATGCTCACTAAATACACCCTGCATAGAAACCAGGTCAGATGGAATTCCACACGCCAGCGGCTCGACGCACAATGCATTTTTCTGCAAAACCCCTGCGTGCGGGAAGAAAACTTTAACGCCGAATGTTGCACTTCTTTGCATATATGCTCATTCTAAAAATCCCCTCCTCTGTCGTCATTTCTTTGATTTGTTTCAATCGATCTCTTCTGAAAATTATTGGCGCACATTCGGCTTTGAACTTCGTCTGCTGTGGCTTCGGAAGTGGCTGTCGTTGAGAAGTTTGTGAGTGTATCGTTTTCACCCTTCACGGCATTTGAGAAGACCTTGAATGAGTACATGAAGGATAACTTTGTGGTATTTGTGCGTTCATCCAGTAATCGAAGCACCAACGCTATTTTGCGTTACGAATGTGTGTACTGCAAATGCAGCAGGCGCCCTCCAAGACCAACGGAAAGCCGTGGATCCGAAGAAGCTAGTAAACCGAGCGTGTTTTTTAATAAAAAAGTACGCGAAGCACCAGCTGTCCAGTGCGGTTTTGTCTACGGAGGCAAAGGGACCAACTGGCGGTGATCCCTTATTTTCTGGAACACAACCACAAACTGTCAGTTTCTGTGCGATCGGCTTCCAGTCAATCAACGCCTAACCAAAGACGAGTTAGGCACATGCAATGCCCTGCTGAAATATGGAACGCCGTCATCTGAGGTGCAACAGTTTGTGGCGGATGAATTCGGAAGGATTCTTACCACTAAGGATATAAAAAACTACCGCCGGAAGTGTCGACCGGCTATGTTGAGTAGGTGTCGCATGGTTGGGTTTTAGTGTAGCAGATGATATGCCTTCGGTCCTGGCAAAACTTCGGGAGACCGGATGCGTCCTTGTGTGTCAGGGAGAGGGAGGACACTATAGCCACATATGTTTCTCCCGATGGCAGCAGATAACTTTATTCCGACGCTTTCTAGATGTAGAGAATGTAGACGGGACGCATGCAACAAACCGTCTTGTGTAAGTTTTTTAAAGCATCTAATATTCGGCATTTAGATATAAATTATACACAGTCTTGATAACGGACGGCATGGGAACCGGGCGTCCGGTATATATGCGTTCGTAGAGAGCGAGCAGTTTACTGCCATGCGTAAACTGTTCGGCTTATTCAAAGGAATGATGGATGAAGCCTACCCGGTCGGGACCTTTGTAATGGACAAGTTGGCGACTCAATGCGTGCGGCAAGAGTCGTTTTCGGCCGTGACATTATGCCTTGCTACTTTTATGTCCACAAAACCATCAGGAAGCACGTATTTATCATTTATTATCCACGTATTTTTGGTCATGAACACATTCTGCGAACAGCCTGCACATATTTTACCGCATGGCTCTCCTAGACAATGCTGTACTGTTGGTTTTATGTTCATCATATTACAAGCAAACACATTCCGACAAGAATTTCAGCTACTATGCCGAACCGTTCCCCCCTTTCTCTGCTATCTTACGGCTCGGTGGTTATACTTCATTCGAAAATGGGCCATACACTCACATTCCGGAATGTTTCATTTCGGTAATGTAACCTACAACCGAGTTGAGAATGCAAACGGGCGCCTTGGAGGTCGGGTGCACCACTCAGACACGTTGGAGCATGCCATTTAAAATGTGTTTCGGCACGCCAAGTGGCTCATGCGGGAGTTTGAGATGTATACGAGGTACCACTGCGACAGGCGGCAAATCTTGGAGGATGACGCCTACGTTCTAAACGTAGTCTGTCGAATGACAACATATGCATGCTCTCTCCTTTTGAGGCACTTGGGTGCGCGACCGCCGCGGCTGCCGCGGCTGCCGCGGCTGCCGTATGAGTGTCGGAACAAACGAGGTGAGGTCGAGCTACGTAAACTAACTTATGGTTTGTGGTGCAAACACCCAGGTGCTGCCAGACTGTCAACACCTGTCCTGGAGAATGCATATGCCCATTCTATCAGGCGATGTGGCTCTCCGGCGTACACCTGTTCACTGTATTTCGAGATCAGTTCGTTCCGAGCAGTAAGAACTATTCCTCATTCCTTAGCTTGCCTTCCAATCCACCAACGCTGGCTGTCAAATTGCAACCTACCGGGAAAAGGTGTACCCCTTACACTTGTTCCCAAACCATCCCCGACAGTTTTCGACGGTCTTCGTAAACAACTGAATCGGGTGATGGATAAGCTTCAGAGGCTGGAACCCAGGAGGCCCACCGCCATATTTAAGCGGTTGATCGTTCAGGGACAAATCCTGCTGCGTCAAGCCTCAAAGTCTGCAACCGACGATCAGCCGTTGGTGGTCGAGGATACTGCGCCTCAACCCAGATGGGGGTCTGGAAACGCTGACTTGGGGTTCTGTGTGCTCTGTGACCGGCCTACT
>NW_008751752.1:306031-307848 GCF_000715545.1 Opisthorchis viverrini | reverse complement strand
CGATTTTTTATCATCAGGTAACCTATTCACAGTCGGTGGTGTTTACCGACCTTGAGAATTCGTTCACTTAAACAAATCGCCATAGTAAATGATCTTCAATAATACGGGAGCATATACATTATACATAGACATTCTACACTATGAAGTGGCAAGTGTGAAAATGCTGTAGATTTCGAGAAATCAATCTCATTGTGCGAATAGCCAGCGGCATTCCACACTGATACTACTTTACCAATCGCAGTTAGGCACGGCTGCTGTTGAAAGCCTATCTCGCAAAGGATTGGCCGAAAGCTAGAGTCACTTGCCTGCCAGGAATAAAGGCGATCTCTTATTGGTGGAAAGTCTACACCAGAGGCACCTTTGGAGCCTTGGACTCAGACTCAAACCCGGTGCACAACTATTAAGTCTGCTAACCACCCTGGTCTTTCAACGTTCGGCTCCTCACCCTCGGAGGCAGCAGAGACAGTGTTGAAATGCTTGTCCATCAACTGCCTCAGCCTTTTCATCAAACTCGGCGATGTTAAACAGTCAGCTAGCCTTGTACAACCGTCCATAATCGCACTCACAGAGATCTGGCTCACACCAGATGTCCCTGACGCGGAGATCTCGACAGGCGGTTACTTAATATTTCGAGCTGACTCAAAACGAGGGAGGGCTGATGAGGTTGCTCTGTACTTACATGCGGCCCTACCAATCCCGATTGTCTTCTCTGACACCACCCCTGCACCCTTTTGCGATGCACTGTGGGTCCAAATCCCGCTGCGCGGGTCCGATTCCCTCCTTCTCGGTGTGGTCTACCGTAGCGTCTCGAGTCCACCTGAAGATGACCAGTTCCTCAAACAAACCCTTGAGCAACTCTCCTCCAACTACCACTTCACTCATCTCCTGCTGGTAGGTGACTTCAACGCCCCAAAGGCCTCCTGGATTGAGCTCCAGTGCATCGAATCCGGTGGACTTTTTACAGCGGCGCTGTTTGAAGTCGTTCAACAGAGCGCTTGGACTCAACATGTTGTTGCACCCACCAGATACCGCTAAGGTCAACTACCATCCCTCCTGGATTTGGTCATCATCAACGAAAGACACTTCGTTGATCAGGCAACAATTAACGCTCCGCTGGGACACAGAGACCACTGCGTGTTGACTTTTGATTCCATCTGCTATTGGGCCAGAAATCCCAAACCTCAAATGTGGTTTCGAGACTTCTGCCGGGCAGACTTCTCAGGAATGCGCACCTTCCTTGAACAAATCACACTGAAACCAGCTCCAGTGGAAGAACTATATAGGACCATGGTCCAGAAAGTTCACGAGGCTGACGCGACGTTCGTCCCAAAAAAAACCAGCACGCGCCCGGATGAACCGCAGGATGCCAAAAAGGATTCGGCGACTTCTGAAAAAACGTCCCAACTCTTTTTCAAAGAGTTGACTTCAGAGGATGCAGAAGATGAGATGGCATTTCGTAATATGCGGAACCGCTGTAAATCGGAAATCCGCCAATGGAACATACGAAAACAAGCCACCATTCTGGACCTCGCTCGAAAAAACACAAACGTACTGTTCAAGTACGTGAGACATCGCCGCGGAAACCAGCCATCCGCGTTCTCCTTGGGAGACAGAAATGGAGAACCGACAAATGACCCAACAGTGGTATCTGAGGCTTACAGAGAACACTATGAGTGTCTATACTCAGCCCCGGCGTCCTCGTCACATCCACTCTTGTCAAGGAGAAACTACGAACAGCCTCTAACCGACTTGGTCTTCACAGTGGAGGACATTCGTCAACTCTTGCACAAGATCAACCCATTCTGCGCGTTGGGGCC
>NW_008751752.1:302221-304595 GCF_000715545.1 Opisthorchis viverrini | reverse complement strand
GTGGAATGACCTTCCTCCGACGGCTGTCCACGATCCTTCTAGAACCCAGTTTAGAGCATAGACATTTATTCATGCGAATCCTCGCGCTGGCAAGCATACTGCCCCGCGCTGAGAACATAAAGAACAGTGCTACACCCTTTTTTCACTTGTGCCTTTCAGCTGAACGACAGCCACTGACCGACAAGAAAAAAGCGACCCGGGAAACCTGGGCAAAAGCCTCGATCCTGTGCATCAATCCGTGAACCTGTGAAAAAACAGCCAATCAGGATCTAGTATTTGCCGAACGCCGGTTACCAATGCCCCATCCAGAACGTTGTCCCGGTGTGAACTTTAAATACGATGCACCGTATGGGTGTTTTGACGCGAACTAAGCTGAGGATATTACCTTTATGGAGATAAGATTTTAAAGCTCAGAGCGCACACATTTATTGGGCAAAATGTTTTCTCATTTCGGGTAGTAGCTGCGTGGAATGACCTTTCTCCGACGGCTGTTCATGCTCTTTCCAGAACCAAGTTCAAAGCACTATTAGATATTTATTCATGCGAATCCTCGCGCTGGCAAGCATACTGCTCCGCGCTGAGAACATCAAGAGCGGTGTTACTTGTGCTTTACTTGTGCCTTTCAGATGAATGACAGCCACTGACCGACAAGAACAAAACCGACCCGGGAAACTAGGGAAAAGCCTCGATCTTGTACAGGATTGATACACGTGTATCAGTCCGTGAATTTATAACAAACTATAAGTGCGCCATTGATATCTGCTGGCAACCGCACCTTGCAGCGTCTCCAACTAGGCGCAACGTGCATCACGTGGTCCCCATCCTGAAATCGGAGTGGCGCCGAAAGCACCCGAATGCTTGGTAATGCCTTTCATGCCCTTCTGTCAAGCCAAGTGTTGGCCACCTCTTTGTTTCCGCCTCTCTGAGTCGGGTACGAAGAACAACACTCTTCTGCAGACGATGGCTCGACACACGCAATGAATGGCTTAACCGACGCAGCTTCTGGTGGTGGACACATTCTTCAATGGAAGTGTCCAATTGCCGACACTAAGCCACATGAATTATGGTTTTGAGACAACAGTTGTCCAGTACCTGAAGACGTCTTCGTTCCATTGCTAGAGCAGACAAAGTCTCACAGCTATACAGCAAATGTGCCGCTTTGACGCCATAGGTGTCTCAAATTAGCAAACGCCTCCTAGCCCCTTTACATCGACCTCATGTCACTACATTCAGGCTAATACAACTTCCAAGATGCGAAGAACGCTCAACAACCTCATGTGCCCCTCCCTGGATTGTAAGTAACGTGTTCATTGACTGCATGTCCATGAAAATGACTTTACACTTTGTGGGTGCAAGTTACACACCAAAGGACGAGATGATTTTTGTTAGTTCATCTAAAAAAGCCTGCGCCTTCTCCTTTTCGAAGACGAGAACAATGTTTGTAAATTCCAGGTGGGCAAGGTTTTCGTCGCAGGCTATTTGAACACCGGGGTTTTGAAGGCCTTCCAGCGTCCGTTTCGTAGTTTCATCGATCAAGAAGTTAAATAAGAATGGACAGAGTGTGCATCCTTGGCGGATGCTGCTTTGTGTACGAAAGCTTTTGGAGAGGTCCGATACTTCCACACGCCCGACGGTTTGAGAGTACAAAGAACCTATTATGTTCACGTCTGATGGTGTAGGAATTGGAAGATACTGCAGAAGACTGTTCTGGCAAATTCGTTCAACCTCCGGATCTGCCAGTCTGTCAGTAAGTAAACCACTTGCCCGCAGCTTACACGGTCCTGTAAGACGAAAGGAGAAGCGACTCCGGACGAGAAAGTGTTCGGGATCCAGAAATGTGTTCCAAGACGAACGGCAATGGGTTATTGATCCGTGCCACCGATAACTGATGGCAATGTGATCAAACTGAGTTCTCATCCGGCACGCCGTTGGACGACCACATGTGGCTAGGGGAATTCGGATATTTTGGAAGTTAGTAGTGCATAAAAGCAGCCTGCGGTCAGCACACAGCTGAAGCAATTGTTCATCACTGTCCGTGCATACCGGGTCCAATCCATTTCGATCAACTCACTGAGTCTTAGATGCACTAGTCTTGTCCACTTGTTCAGGTCTCAGGCAACCACAATGTTTCTGAACCTTTAGCTCTCCCCATTCAATGTATCTGTGAGAATTAAGTTTCGTACGTATATTATAGTCCATGGTGGTCTTGACCGCAACCTTTCGGATCTCGGAATGGAAACTTCAGACTCTTCACAGGTTGTGTGCTCTTCAGATACGTTTTGTTTAGATACCATAAGATCACCTACAAAGGACTCATTAGTATTTGAAACAGCAGGAGTGCCGTTAACAGACTGACCTCTGGTATTGAACTCAA
>NW_008751752.1:271052-300955 GCF_000715545.1 Opisthorchis viverrini | reverse complement strand
GCTCGTCTGTGGGGGCATGAATATCTGGAATGGTTTCGTCCACAAGACTCGCATTTCCCAAATTTTTGAGCCATCGGATTAGGATTACGATCTATGAAGTGACGTGTTGATGGATTTGGGGCACGAGAATCTGTTCGAGGTTTGAATTTGTTGTTCATCCGCATCCTTGAATTCTTTTAGAAGTCTGCTTCCTCAGTCTTCGTCACATGCTTCACATCTTCATACTGTTCACATATTTGCCGAATAGTTTGAAATTTCTGATCCGGACAGAGTAGCAGCTTCTGCTGTAATTCGGGTAGCTGAATGCCAGCAATGAGTCTATCACGCAGCTGGTCTTCTAACTGGGCACCGTAGTCACATTTGGCCGCCTGTGTTTGCAGCTGTAACACAAAATCACGAACCGACTGAGAATGAGAGCGGGTCAACATATTGAACCTAGCTCTTTCAGCTGCTACGAAGTTAATCGGTTTGAAGTGTTGAAGAACTTTTTTCTTCAAAGCAGTGTAAGAAATATCGATTGGAGATTCAGGATATACTAGATTCTTGATCAAAGTATACGCCTCCTTGCCAACGAAACGTAGGAAATATGCAGTGAGTTTCTTATCATCTATATCGGATTTTGTGAGGCACCATATATCGAACCGTTCGAACGCGTCTCGCGATGCTTGATCCGAAAAGTATTGACACTGATGCTTCACTGCCGTACAGCCATCCAAAACCATCCATGCTTCTGGGGCATCTGTGGTCGAAAACCGCAAGATGTCTCACATCATCTGTCCTCGGAGGCCATGTCTCCCATCCATATAACATCACCGTCCTCGCTGTAGCCTGGTTCACACTACCCTAAAGATCTAGTGATATGCGTTTTTTACACCACAAGTGACGCAAATTAGCAAACGTGATTCGAGCCTTTGAGATTCTTGCACTGACTTCATCAGACACACTTCCGTCAGAGCTAATACAACTACCGAGGTATGTAAGGTTTTCCACAATCTTCAGTAATTCTCCTTGAATTGTAAAGGATGTGTTGGCAGATGGCACGTTCTGAAGCATGACTTTACCCTTTGAAAGTGCAAATCGCATGCCAAGAGGTGGAATGATGGTGGTCAGTTTATTCAACAGGACTTGTGTTTCGATTTGGTCTTCAAAGAAGAGGGCAATATCATCTGCGTACTCCGGATCGACAAGGCTCTCACCAGCAGCAATTTGAACAGCAGGGTTTTGAAGACCATCCAGAGTTCGTTTCATTATTTTATCAATGTCGAAGTTGAACAAGAATGGAGAGAGTGGACATCCTTGTCTGACACCACTTTTTGTAGGGAAGCTTTTGGAGATCTCACTATACACTCTCACCCGGCCAGAAGTATGTGAATATAGGGATCGGATTATGTTTACAAACTTTTGGGGCATATCCTGTTGAGCAAGTGTAGGTAACAGAACTGATCGGTCGACAGAATCGAACGCACCCTTGAAGTCAAGGAATACTAAGATTGTGGGTCGTCTGTACATGTGGCGTTGCTCTAACACCAGACGGAGTGTCTGGTGTTGGTCAACGCAGCCTCTACCCGGCCGAAATCCCGCTTGATTCTCACGAGTCAAGGCTTCGCGTGCCACCGTAAGATGACGAAGAATCAGCGATGCCAGAAGCCTTGTCACAACAGGCGTCAAACTAACACCCCTGTGGTTGCTACGTTCACTTCGAGTACCCATTTTGAAAATGGGCACTACTATCGATTCACCCCAGTTGTCTGGCTAACTGCTTTCAATACCCGCACTTGCAGGGAGGATCGCTATCGTTATCGGCACAACCGTGACATTTACAAATACCAATAGCGGCCCTCCCTGCGAGTGAGGATATTGAAAGCAACCAGGTAGATTGGGCATCGAGGCTTGAAGATTGATTTCGAGATGCCGGATGCGAATGACGCCGATGCAGGACAAACAGAGTGAACTGATGAAACTTCCCGCCCGTCGTAGGTTTGACTGATGTATGGTCAGTGGGTAACGCTTAAGAGGAAGAATGACATTCCTTGTGTTGATTGCTGATAAAAGAACTGGTCCTGTTTGTTGAGCACAAGTCCTGGAGGAGTATCACATTTGAGTTTCACCTTTGGATTCGTTTACATTAAAATGGTCTCCTTGTTTCCTCTAGGCTATAAATAAGTGGTACATCCGGTATTGATGTGGGTTTTAGACACGGTTCTTTCCTACGACAACTTCTAACAGCAGCTCGTTGGAAATAACTGACATGCTTATTGAAGTTTGATTAGAGGGTTCACAGGGAAATGTCATCTGAATGGCTTGGTATATTGGAACACCACAGGCTTCCGGTGGATTTTGCCATACTTTTGGCCGATTGCTACAAAATACATTCTTGACGATAGATACTACTTAATTTCTGGACAAGTCCGTGTTTATGTTCCCGATACGGAACTTCGAGTGACAATCCCGAATATCAAAGGAAGAATTGGTTCGAAATTCTACGGTTCTATTCATACAAGGCAACCTCAATTGTTGACGTTCGTGGCGTCAACAAGTTCACTTTCACTGACCCGCTCAGTGCAGTGTCAACGTCCGCACGCCAAGCAACGTCGGGCGGAATGATGGCTCAATAGTGTGGGTTGCGATCATCCTTTCCGGTGACATTCTCGTGATTTTCATTGGCCGTGCGATCACACGGAACTCATCGGAAAACAATCCAAAGCCAGCAATTGGGATACGAACACGCATAGGCGAATAGGTCAGTTGCGCAAATTCACACACAGATACACATTGCATTACACAAGTGTCGGACGGTATGCCTCTGCGGCAAGGTGCCTAGCTGCCATGCCACAGAAAGGAAGCACGAGGGCTGGGATACTGCCAGGTTGCCCAAGCCTGCACAGGGGAAGTCAAGAGGCAGAAGTCAGATTCGAACCACGGACTTTGCAGTCAGTAAATTCACGCTCTAACCACTGAGCCTTTTATGCTATGTCCCTGCGGACGATATAAAAACTGTGGAAAATTCTTTAAAACTGTTAGTTCGGGGTTCATGTTTGAATCCACAGAGAAAGAGAGAAAGCCAATAAGGCTTATCGAGAAATACTTAAAAGAACGTGAAAATGGTTGTTGATAATGAGAAAATGATAATCATCCAGCTAATAGTTTTCAGTGCATAACTGTCATGCCAACCGGAGGAAACACAAGAGATGAGATAGTACCATGTTGCTCAAGCCTAAACAAGAGCAGTCAAGATGCAAAGATAGGTTCAAACCACGGACCTTTCGGTCAGCAAGTTCGCGCCTTGGAGCTATCTTGAAGTCAGCTTACCCTCCGCTTTTCAGTGAGTAAAGATAGGTTCCACGGACCTTTCGGTCAGCAAGTTCGCGCCTTGGAGCTATCTTGAAGTCAGCTTACCCTCCGCTTTTCAGTGAGTAACCAACTGATTGATGCCTTCAAGCGAATGCCGTCCTTCTTGTGCGTTTCACCATGGCACTATATAGTGGAATTGAACCCTCTGGATCCCAAGGTTCTTACGCTGGTCATCAGACATCTCACACTCTTGGTAATGTGTCGAAATTTTGGTAGCTCGGGTGGGTTTATTGATTGTTGATCAGATGGCTGTTGATCTGTCCGCCGAGCTTGGCAATCGACTGGCAAACGTTTCGTCACCATACGAGATTATGGTACCTTCAACAGAACTGGCAATAATCACTTCGTACACAGTGAGTGGTGCTCCAAAATTGACATCCCATGGTGCTTTAGAAACTGTAAATGAAGTTCTTCCGGGCCAGGATCTTTCTAAACCCTCAAGGCGGATAGAGTATTCTACGGCTCTTCGTGAAATCCGCATTGTATAAAGTTTTATCATTCATACACTGTATAGAAACTTGAGGCTCCTACTGAAAGATGAAGATTGATGTGTGTTTCACCAGCAATGCTTGAGCTTCTCCTTCCACAAGTGCAACTTGAACAGCTCCAAATAGTTGTGGAATTTCGTCTCATTTTTTAGTTTGACGTCTTAGGTGTGCGTGCAACTTTTTTAACCGTCGTGGACGACTCTGCTAACTTTACGTATAGCTGATGTTCGTTTATTTTCTTCGCGCCAAGGTTTCTGCATTGTCTATATCTAGTATGATTGTTTTAAATCAATCCGTTAAACCTTACTTGTTCTGAGAAGCGCGTGAACGTGACTAGCTACCCAGAGCGGAGCGTTCCACGGATCTCATCGCTTTTTTCAAAGATGTAAGGTCATCAGTAAGTCCACATAGTTTCGAGGTCTTCCTTGAGAAACAGTTCTCGATCAGTCTGTATTTCTGTTTGTCATTCACTTAAAATCTGTCAGCCACACATTCCGACGCGTCCTAAAGTGTCGATGAAATTTGCACGACTTTTTTCACTTGGACTCAAGTGGTCCCTTCGTCTTAGAGGTTCGGTCTATGTTGGTCATTCTTATCGTTTCTAGAAAGCGGGTGAACATATTTGGAATAAGTTTACATGGGGTATTCGCTGCTTCTTGAACACGCTAAGTTGAACTACAGGAAATGGATCCATCGAATAGCTTGTAATCGAAGCTGTTCACCTACTCGGTACTTAGACGATGCTACCAGTCGACCGTAGACGCTTCAAAATCCCCCAGTATGTGACAGTTCGAATGTGCCACTTTTCCATGGAACTCGTACTCCTGTACGCCAAATTTAATAAGAAGGACCCTTCGACGGCAGGGATATCTTTTCATCCCATCACTCTTTCTACCACCCATTCGGACGGGGTGAAGGCAGTTGGGTGATACATGTAGGCATCACTTGCCTTTCTCACAACCCGCCCTTTGTCGAACGTTTCTCTCTCCCTCCAGACTCACTTGCAGATCCAGTGGCGTTTGGGGACTTTGTGAGTAACATGGTGTCTGGTTTCCGCTGTGTGGCTGATATTCTCACTCCACCCATTTGGGTGCCTATACTTCTTACGCTTCAAACGTACTTTTCAGTTTGAGAACTAGAGGGACTGGTTTCCACTTGAAAATCCACGATATATGTTGACCGCTATTTTCAGCTTATGTCTTAGTTTTCATTGTCAAGAAAGCCTGGTTCTTCCTGCTGGCTGAAATGTGGAAAGTAACGTGGTCGTACTCAAAACCAACACGTTCGCTAGAAGATATGTTCTATGGCCTCCAGTCTCTACAAAGCCACCTTCAATAGGCGCAGGTTTTAAACCGTATTGCCTTTTTCGATTCATCAGATAATTTTGCGGCACACTTTTATAGGAACTGGTGATCCTCTTCCACTTATCGAGCCGCGTTTTCTGACGTTCTTCGGTAGTCTTTGCTATCATAAAACATTATGCTCTTGGGTATTCCCCATCATAGCAGGGGCTAAGTGCTCTTAACCAGTTACACGCATCTGCTCTCAGTCCCTTCATTTCAAATGAGCGTAGGGTTTTGACAAAATGTTTATCCATTTTGTCATCTGACTACTTAGACTGAATGTCTTCATTTGTATTTATCCTTCGGTAAGTCATTCTTTTGATTGTTCTGGTTTATAAAGTCGGGATTCTTTTTCAGCGCTGATACTTGGCACTCTGATGATTGATTTACTTACAAAAAAACCATTATTTTCACATTTTTAGCCTAATATTTTCTATTTCCCAACCATGACGTTTCTTGAACTCAAGTGCAAGCTTGCTAATTACGTGGATGTGACATTCCGAGGACCTACTGACAGGCTAGCTGCACAAGCCCTACTTCGACACATATTCCCAAAGACAGATTGCTGCGTTGTCGATATGAAGGTGAGTTCCGCGTGACGGTGATGTAGAAATCTTCTGTGTCAGGTTTTAGATGATGGTCTTTCTAATCAACTGGTCCTACTCACCTGCGACAAACAACTTTCGGGACATTCGTGTGCCCGCAAATCGTTGCTCGTACGCATTTACGGCTTAGTGACCAACAGTTTGATTGACAGGACTATGGAATTGTTGTGTATGACAGCGTTTCATGCACACGGAGGGATGCCAAAAGTTTATGCGGTTTTCAATAATGGTATTGCCTATTCTTTCATCCCCGGGCGAACTCTTCCACCGACTGACCTTGGATCTCCCAAATACTGGAGGTGAGTGTGCATCTTGCTTTTTTGGCAAGCGATATTATCTATCCGTGATTTCCTTATCGAGGCTTTACCCTCGTTTTGGACGCACCAACAGCTTAGACGTCTTAGATTATGGCCAACCATGCTTGGTGAGCTTTGTTTGCTTTCGGTTTTAAATGAACCTTATTCTGTTGACAATACGAAGCAGTCTAGCCGGAATCCCTCTGTTCGGCTCATCTACTCTCTCTGAACATGGTTTCAAGGTAGTATCCGATTCCTTCGTACGTTTCGGCTGAGGGACCAGTCACTTGTATTGCTCTGCAGGTAACTGTCATTGACACCACCCTATAAGAACGCTGATGAAACATTGACAAACTATCAGTTTGACGTTCGGCGGATACCCAAAGGCTCGATAGACTTTGCATAGGAAACGCGTTTGTGCTTTATATGCTCTGGTCCCTGGTTTAAACTGACGCCATACTTGATGTTTTGAAAATACAGTGACTAAACTGTTCAGGATTGAGCTTCCTCGAATTCCTCAGTGATATTAGAACTGTTCTTTCATAATTTTACGGCCATCCGTCCCATGACCATTGAACACTATGATTTCTTGCAATCTGAAAGTTCATCTCCTGAAAGATTTTACCTCAGTTTTGTTTGATTGTGCATTCTTGAATGTCGATGGGGACGGATTTCATTGACCGAGGTAAATCACCGTTAAAACTATCAGGGTTGTCTTACAGTTCATATGGTTTTCTGGCTCCTTGTTATCTAGGCCTTCCGTTCTTTGAATATTACCTGAATGCGATATTACAGTGCCAGTGGTTCGGCGTAACAGTGGAGCGCTGTCTCCTGTCTGCGAAGACCAGGAGAACTTGAACGCTACGTGATTTTAATGACACAGGTAAATGCGTTCGTTAGGACGGAGTCCTGGTAGTCTGCATACTGCAATGATGTGATTGAGTGAACTTATATTTGGATCAGATTAGCAAGGCTACAGCTTGGTAAAGTTCATCGTATTACGACAAATTATGTTGCTGCTGGCTGCCATTTAACCCGTGGGAAACTTGAGAACTCAGCCTATTCCAAAGTGCCAAGGTCCCAGATAGGATGAGGTTGGGAGGATGGATGTGAGATTGTCGAATCCGTACCAAATAAAGGTCTCTTCTAAACGGACCACTGTCCGAATCCCACGAAATCCATCGATGAATTCATGAACTCTGCACTACTTTTTCAAACGTTGGCAATTTCCACCCTACCTCAATCATGGACCTCTTCTTTCCACTTCAGAAATCGGGACATTTGGGCACTTTCGACATGTTCATTCATTTATGTTTAGCTGTGGTGCGCGAGAATCTCTAAAGTAAAGTACAGTATAAACCACGAACAAACACAAGAAGTTTATTTTGAAATTAAATGTTTGAGTTCAGAGCCGTTCGTCTATTACATGAAACCAGGAATTTAGTCGGTCGATTGAAGTCTCTTCGTGAGCTTTTTCGTGTTTTTATTTTGCGCTCTGAAGTCAGTTGGGTCCAGGGTTTTGCCGTGGATGTCCTTTCTTTGCCTTCGTTTATCTACCAATTTCCAATGTCTTGGGTTAAGAATTACGCGTCTTTTTGCTTACTTATCAGAGTACGGTAATGAGGAGAGAAACCAAGTGATGAATTTTTGTGTATCGGTGGGAAGAACATTAACGAACGCCATGCGCTCCACTTGTTACCGCAATTATCTTTTCTTGTTTCCAGTAGCCCCACTTGCCGTGTTGTACCCTCGGGGTGGGTCAGCCACCCAGAACATGGTGGGTGACTTACCTACTCTACTGTGTGACACTTTATCCAAAAGCCTTAACGTGGTAAGGCATCACTGAAGAATCGTCAGATGAGCGCTTCCAGGAATACGTAATGAAATACAATGTTTGCAAATATGTTTCAAAGGTCACCAGTTGGGACCAGGTCGCTGTTATATCTGCTGCTGACCCGCTCCAGTGCCTAATGCCGGAGAAAAAAGACTCACAGAAGGGAACACAACCGCTATATTCCGAACAAGCGAGCGCGAGAGCGTGAGTTACAACGGCCCCACGCTATTGATCCCACGACATTGATCCAGGCTGTCTGATAGGCGTTAGTGCACACCCGTCAACATCGATCGTGCCTCTATGAAATGCCTGAACGCTGATCACATTCGGTCGTGCTTCTGTGGCGTGCATGAGGACTCATTTGCTTTTGCTGAATTGATTGAATGATTGACTATCCTGGATGCTTGCCGGCTTTCATGTTGAGTTTTTGGTGGAGCAGTAGGTTCCGGGCGTTCTGAGGTTGCTTCCAGGAATCCGATCTTTCTGATAGTCGCTTGTTCACATGTGAGTAGAGAATTAGAATCAAACTGGATCAGATTGATAGCATTTCCAAGGTTTCACACTTAGAATGTGGCGGCGAAGTATGTAACAGTCTACAAAAACTGCAAATGAGCAACACCATATCATGGGTAAGTCAAAGGAAGAATACGGTCAGGAAAGCACAGTCATCCATCTGATGAACAACTCAACCGCCGAATTTTCAAAAGTGCTTCTCCTACTTGATGATGACCAGGATAGGTCAGAGATTATACTGATGTACAAGGAGGTTTCGGGAATTCAATCAAGATTTTGTCCTGTCGAAAATTCGAGACGCACCGTACAACTGTTTTCGAAAATAATTGCTAAGAGCGTCTTACGAATCGCTTGAACGATTCGAATCTGTGAGCCTCCGACCAGCAGTTGAGTTGTTTAGTTGAGCCTGTCTGAATGCGAGTTGATCACATTGCTGACCAGCCGCTCCTGGTCAAGAAGTCGCCGTGCCGATGCCCCCTGGGGATTCGTTAGACGCGCACTACCTGTGGTTTCCAGTGTGTGTCCAGTGTGTCTTGGCTTCACTTGAAGGACGATCTGGATCAGATGACAGCTTAATTTCTAGGTATCTAGCGCATTTTACTTGTGCTCGGAGACAACCGTGTTAGCCACCCAGATGTTGACCACATGCAAGCATAAGTATTAACTCATTGTACTTGGTTGGATTCGCATTGGTAGAAATGCCCTCTGACCAGGTGCAAGTGACCTTGGTATTATGTTGAAGCGGGCGAAAATCGGTAGCCACATAGCGGTCCATGCCAAGAGCTATGCTTCAATCACTGAGATGTGAAGAGTCCATGTAAAAGGTGAATACAAAATGGACGGGTCTCTGATGCACGCCACATCCATTTGCAGTTGCGGTTAGTATTTTGCCACTATTCTGTGATCGGTTCGGGTAGCTCCATGACTGCATTAGCCATGGTTGTGCTATAGCAGACGAGGTCATCAAGGCGTGTACACGGATGTGAGATGGCTCAGTGGTTAGAGCACGAATTTACTGACCGGAAGGTCCGTGGTTCGAGTCTGAACCCTGCATTTCAACTTGTCTAGGCTTCGGCAACCTGACAGTATCCCAGCTCTCGTGCTTCCTTCGAGTGGCAGGGTAGCTAGATACCTAAAGAACAATAAATAACAATCGTTCAGCTGTAGTACCCTTCCGGTGCCTAGCTGCCATGCCACCCGAAGGTTGAACGAACGATGAGTTACCGCCAGGTTGCCCAAGCCTAGACTGGGGAAGTCGAGAGGCAGAGGTCGGGTTCGAACCACGGACTTTCCGGTCAGTAAATTGGCCATCTCGCCGAAAGGGTGTTACGGTTGAACGATTCCCTTTTTTACACCGCAACTGTAAGAGCGGTAGTTGCCGAACTTTGCTTCTTCCGTGTGGTGGTATTTAAAATTCGGTTGTCTGTGTCTCTTTAGCATAGCAAAAGTAATCTGGGTGCAATGAACTGATGTTCAATCGGGTCCTTGTGGACAGTCTAGAATCGCCAGGGTGGCGGTGAAACTTATCAGGTCTCTTGAACCACTGTCTCTTCTCATATCTTTGTTGAAAGATTTGTGGAGGACGTGGCGAAAGGGAATAAAAGTAACTACAGTAAGACGGTGATGTGGGGCCTCCTCATCTTCCTAACTACGGCCCAATCGATCCTCTTTTCACTCGGCTGGAAGCCTTGCAAGACATGACACCTAATTCAGCGGTGTTGCACATGCCATCACTTTTTAGCTTAACTTGCTGTGCGCGGCGCTTGTGTTGGCTGAGGTCCAGTGTTAACTTCGAATGACGGTGCCTCACTCCTACTCAAATGTGTTTTTCTCACTGTTGCTTAAAGGTTTGTGCACCTTATTCTTGATCGATTTTCTCCCGGGACACAGAACTTTTGCATCACATTCCTACACTTCCCTTCCCTTTGCCAAGGCTTTCTTCCCTCATTTTTGTATGGCGGTTAGACGCGAGTAAGTCTCACAGGTGCATTACTGTTATTGGTGACGTTGGCGACGCTGAGTGAACTAAGAGTGACAGAATAAGTCCATGCGTATCCTTCCAAATAAGCTTCTGGACAGAATAGCTCAGTCAAATGCACGAAGAACACTGCCACATTCTATGAACCGAATGCAAGCGTCTGTTCAGCGTCCAGAACTGTCGTAAACTGATGCTTCGGGCGGGCGGTCGCATCAGTGTCCTGAGTTCTAAGCAGACTGATATACTCATAGGGGCGCTCAGTGAGGGTCACGTGATACTAAGCACCATCTCGTTTAGCGCGACGTTGGATAGAATCACGAGAATTAGAGGACTGTCGTGGGTGTAATCCTGGGTGGGGGTCTGCACTCGTTGACAGTTAGAAATGCCGGCTGGAAAGAGAAAATTCTGTGGCACAACATTCACTGGTTTTATTTTCCGAGTACTTTCTCGGTTCGTTTTACACACAACTGACCGGATATCTAAGCTACAAGCAGCATTGATCCTAATAGGAAACGGGTGGTTTCACTCATCGATATCCCCAGTGAAAGTTTCTTCCTGTGTTTTATTGTTCCATGAAGTTTTGATCGTCTTCCAACTGTTTGTACCTTTTGACTGCAACAGGAAACCCACATAAACGGCGTTTTATCTGGAAATTTCGTTCCTAAGAGGAACAGAACAGTGTTTTGTCATTGTTGTTTCTCATGCTGGTTCTACCCGTTGTATGTGGCGACAGAGTTCCTTAATCTAGGCTAATGTAGACGATATATTCTGATGGGGCGAGATGGCCCAAGTGGTTAGATCGCGAATTTACTGACAGGAATGTCCATAGTTCGAACCCGACCTTCGCCTCTCGACTCCCCCTGTCTAGGCTAGGGCAACCTGACAGTATCCCAGCCCTCGTTCAACCTTCGGTTGGCATGACATTTGGGCACCGAAAGGGTGCTACAGCTGAACGCTATAGTTTGGTGATCAGGTTCTATACTAGACGGTATAAAATAATGCCTTACTGCAGTACCGTTGTCCTGGTCAACAAGCACATTTGATGATAACCAACTCCTCCAGTAGAGCCTAGAATATTATCGGTGGCGTGAGCCACTATATTGTAAGACGCTGTCCAAGATATAACGAAGGCTGTAAAAGAAACGAACATTTCACCTATCACATCCAAACTGTATGCCACTTTGAATGCAGTAAAATTCTTTCAAAAATCAATTGCGACTCAGATGGACGGATTGATTTCGTCGTTTTCGTGCTAATCATCCATCTCAGGGATTTGCGAACTTTGTTTTCAGTGTGTTGAGCAGGTCAAATTCTGGGGATGGACAGCCCACGGTGTGACCTTTTCATTTTACTTGGTCGTTGCAAAAACTGGCATTTAACATATCAGATTACTGACTACTGCGTTTCTATGATATGATGATCTGATGGTCATAGAAAGACCCCCCACTAATTAGCAACCAACTTCTCGCACCATTCACATATTTCCTTGATGTATGGATTTTAAAATTTCATCCTCGTGATATTGGAAAAGTGCTGCCTAATTAGACGTGGGTGCTTAAATTAAACTAATGAGTAGTATGTCAGTGTCCACGAAAATGTTCGGAGAACCGGATGACAATCCCCATCAGCTACGGTTTCGAATGATTCGATTAACCGGTCAAAAGAAGATAGGTATCGGCGAAACTGTATGCGAAAAAGATGGAACGGCAATTCCCTCACAAATTCGTTGTCCTGATCGATGGGTTGAACAATTTGGAAAGCAGTTCAGTTGGCCTCACGCAACACAACCTCAACAAGCCTGAATAGAACATCAACGCCAGCCCGCCAACAGTACCAGAAATCCAACTTGGAATACTCTTTCTCCAACGTAACAACACAGCCGAATGATCTGCATTCCGAAAGGATGGAATAGTTGTGATTATTACCAAACGGGCTAATTTGAATCTTCGCTGTCTAACCCTCCGCCTCTGCACTCATTCTGAAGACAGCCTACGCATTTGTGGGCGTTTACTCGGCTGGTGTTGCGCGGTAAATACCACATGCCTACCCGTGATTTCATTGAGAATGAACGTGAGCGTCGGCGTTACTATCTACTGAGTGACGTCCGACGTCGACTAGCATCGATCAGTGTGGCAAAGTCAGCAGTCACCAGGAGACATCATGAGCTAACTGTATGTCACAGATCATGGCCAGTGAAGTCAAAATGAAGAGCATTGACTCGGTATACTTACAATCAAATAGCTGCAGCCAAAAGATGCTGACTCGTGGTTAGAAGCTCCAGTGCTTGGGAGTGGTTGTCCAATGATTTTACCTATGCAATGACGTGGTTAAAATTCTGAGCGGTGAACTGACGGTTGTACATAGCCTCACAATTGGCAGCGTTTGTATATCGTAAAATTTGAATGATGTCGCTCCGTTCTCACTGTCTATCAGCCATATTTGAACTCCAGCTTAGCGGTCACTTGGTCAATTGGCGCCATCCATAATGGCGAAGGCTTTGCCGATCAAACTATTTTGGTTGTGAAAATTTACATCGTTCACTAGGTTTCGATATGGTCTCCAAGTAGAAATAACTGTGTGGGGAAATAAGGACCTTTCTAGACTTGTCTTGGCGTGTTCACTGGTTCCTGATTGGGGGCGAGATGGACAAAGTGGTTAGAGCGCAAGTTTATTCACCGGAAGGTCAGTGACTCGAACCCGACCTCTGCATCTCGACTTCCCTCTCTAGGCTTGGGCAACCTGGCAGTATGCCACCCCTCGTGCTTCCTTTGGGGGGCGTGGCAGCTAGGCACCGAAAGGGCGCTACAGCTGAGCGATTTGATTTGTAATTTCTATTCTCATATCCGTTTCGCGCCCATTTGGGGTCATTTTTTAAGCATGTCTCTCAATAATTAGTGATCACTAATCTTCCTCATGCGTAGATATTGACGAAAAATCGAAAAAAGGCGTTATGCCTTCGGTGATGTCTCAGTAGCGTTTGAAAGTGCCAACAACTCATAGTTACCATATGAATTGTGGATGACAGGCTCACTGAGACAACAAAATCAGTTTAGCTGCTCACTGCTCAACTGAAAGACGTTTCCTGGCAGAAATTAGTGACCTCATAAGTACATCTTGTCCACTTGTATCTTCAAGTTCAGTCCATTTTTCACAGCTATTTAGGTAAATAGGAAACTATTGCGGCAGTGGTCATAGGGTCTTGTTGATCAAAGTCATTATCATACGTCAGTTGGTTCGAGCTCTCCCAAATTCTCGGTTCTTCTTCATGCTTTGGGAGTTCTGACGGCTTCGAGGCCCTCTTGCTTCATTCTACCGGTAGTTGTGCTCTGAGACGATACCAAGTCTGATGCTTTTGCGGATACCGATTATGAGTTTGACTAACGCTCAGTCTCGTCTGCATTTCTTCACTCGGCTCGGTGCGCCGGCGTAAACATGTTTCATGAGCTCCATTCATCTAACTGAACAAGACAAGAATGCTTATGGTGCCAGAGTACACAAGCTAAGCCGAGATGGACCAAGTGGTTAGAGCGCGAATTTACTGACCGGAAGGTTCGTGGTTCGAACCCGGCCTCTGCCTTGGGCGACCTACAGGTATCTCAGCCTCGTGCCTCATTCTTGTGGAAAGCTAAGTCGACTGCTTTCTTTCAAATATTAGCTTCATCTGTATTCACATGTGAGTGACAGAAGGTTGATCGTACGTGAATTTTAACCCTGGTGGTTTCTACCTAGTTCGTCGTATACAGGGATATGTCCGTTGTGTGATGGTTAGACACTGTATCGCATTCCATCTCTGGAAACATGGTTAGATCTACGGGATCAACAAACGAAGGGATGGAGTGTAGTTTTCGTGAAGTCGAGGTTGTGACTCTCTGAGAGACCAGCTGAAAGAAAGGCTAAAAGTGATGGAAAATGTTCCCACTTGACGGGGATAACTTTGGCGGACTATCGCTTCGGTGTAGCTCCGTAAGTACGGTCGATCTGATGAGATGCCTCTCCAGTAGTTTCAACGAATGCGTTACCATGGAAAGACAGATACACAGAATGAAAGTTTTACCTGATAATAAGCAGGCTCAGATATTCGTCGGTGCGCAGGAATCAGAAATCCTCTGACATGTGTAAACTGCAGAGATACACAGACTGAGACTCTTCTAGTATGCAATCTATTACTTGTTTTTGCATAGAGTAGTGTGCTAAAATAAGGGGTCATTATACGATTATATCTAACAATACAGTAGACCATACTCGAGTATGGTCTTCTCTCTCAGCGTCCTTTCGAGAGACGACGTTTGTGCTGACACTGCTAATGCTTGCTTGTGTCCTATCTGAAGATGCGTTCATATGCTCCCACTACAGTACTAATTTCCGTAGAATCGGCGTTCTTTTTCCATTTTTCATGTAGGGTAGCATTGCTTATGCTTCATCCCCTCCCGTACCTCACAGGCCGTCGTTCCCTGACTCCCCTGGCCTTTTGGCGTGAGTCTGTCTCACAATGGAATGTCCGACATGGATCTCCAACCGGTTTTGGCAGATCGCCGCTGGCACATAGGGTCCCACCTTTTGCGGTCTTTCCCGGAAACCAGGTGCATGGGTACGGCGTTTTGTCTACTCCATGTATCAATCTCTTCCTCGTTACTATCCGTCTTTCCCTTAAGGTGTTCTTTATCTAGTCTGTCTACGTGTTTTCTATCGGGTAGCTGTCCTATTTTTACAATGACGAAAAAATCGAAGACTCAAGGGGCTTCTTGGATCGCCTCTGACTGTATTGTTTTACTCGAATATAGCTTGTGATATGGCCGATGATAGGGGCAGGGTAGTTGTAGTGTAAGCGGTTCGGTCTGTTGATTGAACAATCGCACAGGTGTCATCTAATTATTGTGCATACATGGGTGATAGCAAGAGTCCCTGTATAAGAATGCCACATGGCGGGGGTAGCGTGTGACCAGTTCCCCCGTGCCAGAACGGCTTTAACTGGCCAATCTCGGGTCACGGTCACCTGGCATCACAAACACCCAAGTGATGATCAGTAATTACGATTTAAGGCGAAAGGAGAACCAATCAGCTAAGTCATCGTATAGCTGTTTCATCCTTATCGGGAATCCTCAACCCATAAGACTCCATGGAGACCCGAACGTGAGTCAGGGGTTCAAACCCTGATCATCAAATAGTGATCAATTATTTTATCCACCCGGTCACCAGACCTTTTTAGATTGCTGTTTAGCATAGAGCATAGGAATAGAGCTGATACCGCGTTATATTTTCATCTGGAAGTCAAAAGCTACCGGAGGGCAACGGCACATTGCGCATATTACGGTGCATACTCACTCCATTCGTGTAGAGTCGCCCTTATGTCAATTTGTAGCAATTGCATCTGGTTGCGTAAGAACCAAGAAAGTTCTCGACCTTGACGTGACTTCAAGAGTTTAGGACGGCTAGACCATTAAGCAAATGCGGTTTTTGTCCCTTGGTGCAAGTTGTTCGACCATGTTTTCAGCATCAGTAATTAAATGAAACTCGGACCATCTAATTGTGTGGTTCAGTTTCAACAGAGGCCAGCTGCTGCCTAACTAATACGTGATTCGCGAGCAGCTTGCGAATTGTTGGTTCATTAAAGAGCTGGTGTGCCTTGTAGCAGACGTAGCAGGACAGGGTAGTCGAGTTATTTTAGTGCCACCTGGCCATTGTTGATTAGGTACATTTTGCGAAAGCCTGAGAGTGGAGTTGTGCTAATCTGGCGAACTATTGGTAACTTGTGTCCGCCGCTTGGTTTTTGCTTCGATAGCAAACAGATCTGCAACCTAATATGGGGTTTTGATGAAGGAAACTACTTATAAAGCCACTGAAAATTTTTCTTCATTATGCTGTAGTGTCTCGAATATCGTACCAAGCATGAAACGGCGTTTATGCATCATATTCACAGTTGAGGAATATCATAAACGAGGGATTCACGTGAGACGCCGGTGAAAACCAAATTGGATGCAAATGAGTGTATTTGTTGTTGAACGTGGAGTGGTCTTCATTGAACAAGCAGGCATTCATTAGAGTCTAGCTAGAAATGAGCCGTGTTCCATAAGCCCGTACTCCCTGATCCCATTGATTTAGCTCGCCCACCAGACGGGTCTTGAGCAGCTGAGGGTATCGGTTGCAGTTCTCAGCATACTGGGATTTGATCACATTTATCGTAATAAGCGAAGGCTTAAGTGAACAGTCTGGTTTCTCGGTGCTGATCAGTCTACGTGACCATGTCGGCAGCTGGTTAAGCGATAACGCATATTTCCTGAACCTCAAATTTTTTCACCAAAACCGAGAATATGGCAGGGGCTTTCGAATCACCTCTGGTGGATTGTAGAGGGACAGTACACTGGGAGAAAGTTATCCTACAAGAAAGCGTCCATTATATTGGAGAGTCCGTAACAGAGTTCTCAGTTAGACCTGCGTTCATACACGGTTCCTCTGGGGCTGGAATTCTAGTTAACGAAATCAGAATAGTTTTTGGCTTGATTGCCTGGGAGTTAGGGGTCTCTCAACTGCAGTCACTTATTCAGCGTGCCTTGAGTCGAGCTTGGACCAATGAACCACGGATTAGATTCTCAGATTGTTGACTAGAAGACCAGTTTCCTTCGATGGGAATTTGGAAATTTCGGTGTAACTCTGCTCATACATGGACACTATCGTTTCCGAAATCAGGAACAATACAGCACGACAGTTCGTACCTTCTTCACTGTGATACTAAATGGGTTTCGAGTGTCCAGACTATTGCTATCGCTTGCCAACGGTTCGCTTTATTGGTACTGATTGGCCGCTTCCTGATGATTCATCTATCCCCTAGCCAACCAAGAACCTGGACGATGGTTGGTGTAGTTGTGAGTCAACTTTCGAAACTAGTATTCGTTAGTCAGGAGGCTCGATAAACGCTCACTTACCCAACCACGTGCACGTTGGAGACAGTAGTTAGGCCAGTGTTTCACAACGGAATAGGTGTAGCTATGTTTTAGGGGGAGGGCGTCGGACCACAGAGGCTCCAGTGGGATGTCCTTGATCAATCCCCATCGTTGTTTCGTTTGCTAAACACTTGGTTCGAGTTGTCTTGTCCGCAAAATCCGGGCCGTTGTCAAGGCATTATCGTGCATCCATCCGCAGGCACTTTTAATCGGCCCATTGACTACGTGTAAACAAGCCGGTCCGATCGTAGCTCGTTGGTTGTGAAACCAGGCCGTTTTGCGTATCCATTCGTGCAACTTGTGTGAGTATTGAGAGGTTCAATAAACTTGATTCTGAGTCTAAAACAGCGGCTTACCACGTTTATAATCCACTAAAAGCATATAGCTCGTTGGTTGTGAATGTACTCGTAAAGTTATCAAACCAGGTCGTTTTGCGAACCCAGTCGCGCAACTTGAGTGAGTATTGAGAGGTTTAATAAACTTGATTCTGAGTCTAAAACAACGACTTACCACGTTTATAATCCACTAAAAGCATCTAATCCGTCTTCAAAAGGTTGTACTGAGACTTAGGTGTGCACTTTTCTTACTTCGTGAGTTGTGTGAAACTTCATTCTGATAAGTCGTCACTCGAGGAGCCAGTCAGTATGTGATCACGTGATGTGGTTTTCGTGATGAACGGATGAGTGGCGCCATGTCCTGTCTAAGTGGGGACTAATCATACTGCTGACTAGCTACTTGTGGCCAAACGGTTCAGTGTTCAACCACGGGTCGGACGGTTGCGGGTTCGAAACCCCCTGGAGTTTCGTGAGATGTGCACCGCTGGCGATTATCAATAGGGATGAAACAGCTGCACAATGCGTCTCGGCTTTTCAGCATAGATTGCCTTCACTGACAAGATGAAATCTCTATCAAAAACGATCTCTCGCTTATTGAGTCGTAAGAACCACATTTAGTGGACTAGCTTTACGGTGCAGTCAGCATACATCCTTGTTAATGTCGGAAGCCTCACTCCTTTTCCGAATTGCTGTCAGCCTGAAGAGTACGGGGTGGCATCCATCATTTGGAGTCATTTATAGCATTAGTCGTTATGTTTTGTAAGAACTAGTGCCGCAGTATTGACCACCCAGCTCGAGATGGCTCAGTGCCTAAGGTGCAAACTTGCTGATCGGAAGGTCCGTGGTTCGAACCCAACCCTGGCCTCTCAACTGCTCCTGCCTGGGCTTAAACAACTTGGTGGTGTCTCAGTCCCCGTGTTTCCTTCGGGATGCGAGGCAGCTCGACACCGAAAGTTTGTTACACCTGAACAATTATCAGTTTGTTCGAAATGTAGACCACTTGAACTCCGCGGGGGTAGTCTTTTTGAGGATATCGCCTAACGGTGAGCGCTGTTCTGTTGTCTTCGTCGGATTCCACATTACCGGATAGGTAATTATGTTGAGCACATAATGATAGGGGACTATGAGCCTGCCAGTTTAAGAATCACCGGTTCGAATCACCCGGTCTAGTGAAAAAGTCGGGGCCACATCGGGCAGCATTCAGTTCATTCCAATAGAGAACTCTGAGAAACTAGCGAAGACGGTCACATTCGATGGTTGTACTCAAATGGACCTCACCTGTATTGTCTTTACTACAACCCTTATTGATGGGATATAATATCACGGATAGTTTATTCCCAACACTCAGTTTATAGCCACTCTGGGGTATCGAGACTTCATGGCGTTACACTGTCATAGTGACCAGCTGATTTTTGTTTGATGTACGAAACCCGAGGAACAGTGTTTCAACCGTGACTCGAAATGGTGACAGAAAAGCCTTGTTCGATGGGATCATGCTTATGAGCCATTTAGTGAAACCTCAGCACAAAATGCATATATGCATTTCAAGCTGAGTTATAGACACAATAACTTTTTCAAGGGATGCTACTATCGGAATCCCCATTCGGGCAGGCCAGTACCGACGGATTGCACTTCTGTGCACATTCCAACAGATGGATGGGAACTACTGTAGTTACGAATTCACAAGGCTTTCTCGTTTGACTCCGTTCCTGAGGTCTTTGAAAAAAACAACATGAAGGATGACTTGGTAGGCTGTATCGGGAATGTCTACTGAGGGTCGATTTGAGTACAACCCAGCTAAAGTCCACAGGACTCACAGCACCGTGTCATTGTGTCCGTTTGCTTAGTAAAGGTTCGGTCGTACGGTGCCAAGAACTAAAACATTCTTTCATTTTTCGGGCCATCAGCAACTCCGTTGTTGGATTTTCGACTGTGCTGATTTATTCAGCACCGTCGTTGAACGTTGAAAACCTGTTTGTTATAAAACTGCAAGACAGTTCTTTCGTCACGGCGAAATGGGGTTTTTAGCTTCTGGGGAACAGGATGACATATCTGCCTTTTGCCGCCGCTTAACTCGGCTTTCGACTCTTCAGGAATAATGATCTCGCTTTAAAAGTCCCCTCTGGAGAGAGATACAAACAGTTCAGCTGTAACATTCTTTCTGTCCTCAGTCATCATGCCACTTGAAGGAAGCACGAGGACTGAAATACTGTCCGGTTGCCAAAGTCTAGGCAGGAGCAGTCGAGGCCGGGTTCGAACCACGGACCTTCCAGTCAATTAGTTCGTGTCTTAATTACTGAGTTATCTCGAAGATTTTGTCCTGTTCGGCAATCAATATCCAGGATGTGAAACTCTGCAAAGCATGAGACTTTGCTGAACGCTCAAAACAACACTTGCATACAAAAGCCACTACTTACCAGTCGCTTTTGAACTAAATTTACTCTTCATTTGGACATGATAAATCGACTGAGTCCTATTCCTAACTTTTTCAGCTGTTTTAAGGGAACAAGTTTCTGTATGTTTGTCTCTCCCGGACCCCGTCGATCCCATTCCGTGTACACTACGAAAGTATGGATTTCCTTCCAGTTTGTGTAGGTAGGTCTGTGCGTTGTAAACAAATTTGAAATTCCACCGATTCACTCGCGATAGGTAGTACAAGACACAGGTTTGGTTTGTACCAGAATAGAAGCCCACGCGTTTAGTATCAGTGGGCACGCACATGCCTGTGAACTGAGCACACGACCAGAACACAACACAGCGTCTTGCACTTGTTACACCCAGGTGGCTGTGATATGTCGGTGTATTCGGGTGAGCCTGCATTGGGCAGTGATTGGATTCATTCGTGATGCAACACAGCTTGAAGATGTAGCGATCCCCTTCTGCAAGGAAACCGAAAAATGGAGGCTGTCGTCTCCTTTGGGATGGGTCACGCCTAAGGTCATGAGGTGGAATGCTGTAATGGACTCTTCGGAACCTAGTTATTAGTGAGGCATCTTTGCTGGATATGATCATAATGATTACTCTCCTCCTTTCAACACTTTACTACCTTGATGAGAAGGTTGAATCAATGTATCTTTGTATTGTTCACATTCACATCACTCTTGTTTGAACAGACGTCCTCCTGTCCTGAGGCAATTATCTGGTAAATCACACCAAAGGGGGGGAAGCAATGGACTCGAGTTCGCTCGTTCAGACGTGAGAATTCAGATACGTCCAACGTGTGCTGGTGGAATAGTGTTAGTACGTTCACCTCGCATGTTAGATGTCCGGAGTTCAAACCCCGGCACGGTCATTGGTCATATGCATTGTTGATGAGCTCTAATAAGAGCGAAACTCGAGTCCGGTACTTCCCCCCGCCGCCTTTGGTGTGGATTCACCAGAATAATTGAGCCAGGACAGGAGGACGTCTGTTCAAACGAGGACATCCCACAACATGTACTTCTGTATCCCAATCAGATCTAATGTCACATACGATTCGTACGTCATTAGACAATTTCTGCTAGGTTTCCGCCACATGTCATCAGTATGCGTCATGGTACGTTTTCCGGTTCTTCCGAGGTTTTTCGGATGTCCCAACCCAGACAATGTAGTGTTGTCCTACGACTGTCCACTGGTGTCGGTGCTTCGGTTGCGAATCGCCGACTCGCATACTAGGGCATGTTTTGAACCGGTGTTTGCATCCGTTATCAGGCACTGCACTTACCGCTTTTTTTTGGTTTATGGGGCGTATGGACACTATGTTTTGCACAACTCGATGCGTTACTTTGGATTCTGAAATGTGTCCCAGAATTTCCGGCTCTGAGTGACCTCTATACCCAACTCCTTTGTATTTTTTTACCCGTTTAATTAGGTGTTGTAAGATCAAACGGAGCGGCGATTGTTTTGATAGAACCTTTAAAAATTGGATAGCATGGTAATACAATGTCAAAACTTGGTTAGTAGATTATCCTCATTGAGTTCTCTAAAGACTGTCGTATTTTTCTGATTGCTTGAGCAGAAAATGATTAATCCAACCCAGGAGTTCAGAGTGGTGGCCTATACTATCAGCCCAAAAACTCACATGGACTGGCGAAATACACTCATTTGCAAACTAATTTGGTTTTTCGAGAGACTCATCTGGAACCCACCTGAATCTCTCGTTTGTGATGTTTTCAGGCAACTGAATGTGCTGCACCAGGCCGCCTCATGTTTCAGTCGCTACGATATTCGATATATCGCGATACATATATATTTTTGTAGTGCAATATTCATAATGTCGAGGAGTTTTCAGCAACCTTATGAGTAGTGTATCACATAGACTGTTCTATCGGTCGTTTACACGTGAAGCTGGACTGCATGTTTGATTGAGTATTGAACCATATTTCGGTTGTGTTGCTTCGCCTGGTTTGACCGTGTGACATCAGATGACCTGTATTTTAAAGTTCTGCTGTTTACGTCCTGTTCGCACGCGTCCTTTATTCGCCCCAACCGGTCGTCCACACACGCAATTCGATGACCAATGCACATATGCTGTACCCTCAAAACCATGATGACACGGATCGTCCGCAAGGTCGCATGTACTGTGTCCAGACCAGATCAGATAGTCATGTGATATGGCAACTTGAATTTATCACGTACACGTACCGGACTCGATCCTCTTCATCGATCACGCTGCACAACCAGATGCTAACAAAGTGGAAAAGTAACTAAATCTGATGAGAAAGCGGGCAGTAACCTGAGTTGTAATGACCGCTATGCCGTAGTGTGCGTACTGAATCTTAAGATTCATCTCATCGGGTTTGACAAGCTGATAGCTGTCCTCTGTCTAAGAGGTTCGCCAAGTCATCTGACTGGATATGTTTTCAAATCATTGTACAAACGCGGTGCCAACTCTCCACATGACGGTGTAAGATGTATGCAACCTGCCAGTTCCCATAAATACCCCTCCCCGGCAAAAAACAGCTTGTTTGATCCATTGCGGCTTTTTCGGTTCCTAATGTGAAATTAATTTGTCAAAAGTTATACAATTCTCGCGGTTGCGTGTAACCCTTAGGACATCCTGTCTTCACACTGAAGCATTTTTAGGTTACCATCAATACATCTTTAAATTCACATTAAGGATAGTTTGAACAATGAACTCCAACTTACTCGTTTTCCAATCGCTTCAAAAATAATTCCTCTCGTTGCAAAATGACCTTCTAGCTAAGGTCGAAATAAAACACCCTGAATACTAACTAGATGAAAATCAAGCAAGCTCTCTAAAGGTTCTTCGGTGGGCGTGGTAGTTTCGCCCCGCATTGTGTTCGTTCCTAAACCTGGTGATTGTGTTCGTTTGAAGATTCTCCACTGAATTGCAAATGATCAATGTGTCGGAATGTAGGTGGCTCGGATGTGGTTACTGGTGGCTGATCAAATGGTCGTTGATCCGTTCGCCGAACAATTGACAATTGAATTGCAAGCGTTTCGCCCCTGGTCGGGGAGACATCGTCGGTGTGCATTTGAGTGGGTGCTTCCTCCGTGTTTATCTGCGTTATATATATATATATATATATATATATATATAGTGCGAAACTGCATAAACGCAGCTAGCCCCGGAGGAAGCACCTACTCAACTGCGCACTGACAATGTCTCCCCGACTGGGGACGAAACGTTTGCAAGTCAGTTGTCAAGTTGGGTAAACGACCATCTGATCAGCTACCAGTGCATGTCATCATTCCGTTGCCTCACCAAAGGAAGATCCATGAAATGTCTTCACGCAGCGGTCTCACTGTCCAACAGCGATTTCGGGGGGGGGGGGGGGGGGTAGGGTGTCAAAGTGCGCGGAGAAGAGATAAAGTACATCGGGAAAGTCTCCAGGAGCAGTCGTTGTTGTGGGGCTAACAACAGTTGCGTGATCGTGGTATCTATGCCCCCCCCCTGACCACAGTGGATTGTTAACGAATGACTGTAGTCGGATCATTATCGACAGCAACACTGACACCTCGCTACCACGATTTACTCGAAAGACTTATTGTGAAGCAAAGAATAAAAGTGGACGGGGATCGGACTTAGTGCTAGCTTACTACAATCATTCCGAGGTGCCTACACTTCCATTCGGACAGTCTGGTTAGAACCGGACAATTAAGAATGCCGTTGGCGTCGATTATCCGACGTCATCACTGTTTCAGCTAAATTGCTTGAATGATTAAGTGGCCTAGATGCTTGCCGGCTTTCCTATTGAGATTTTGGTGGAGTTTTAGAGACTCAGTAGGTTCCAGGCGTTCAGGGTGTATTTTCAGCAATCTGACCTTCCTGATTGTAGGACTCGGGATTTTCGTTACGCCGGAGCGCGATGTGTTGTCAACAAGACAGTCCAGTTCTGAGTGCAGTTCGTCGTCTATTGATGCTGGGTTGGCGCACCATTTAAAACTGGCTAGACCATCTGCGGATTTCCTTCGCTCGATCGGTCCCAAAACAATTTTACGGCAGTTCTTAAGTTGCTTTCGTGTCCATCTGGCTATTTGGCTCAAACTCCATTGATGAGGTTTGAGAAATACAAGTGTACACACACATCCTGATATTCGATCGATCCCCTTCCCTGTGACGGATTCTCTCTAACAGGTTGAAAGAATTCGTTCGACCGCATGAGGCTCGCTTTGTAGGGCGGAAGCTTGGCTACAAAAAGCTCTTCTTTATTTATGTTCTTGGTAACGCCCGATAGTATTTTGCTATAATCGACGCGTCTAGAAACGGGATGTGTCTGCTTTGTGTTTTCTGGCTTGGTTCGAACTCTCCCTCATACAACTATATGCTCTAATTTATCTCAACTCTCTTCGAGGCCTCCACACATGATTTTCCATCCCTTTGTAGATTGATTGCTTCAGAACTAGCCCAGTTTCACTGTCTTCTCGTTCGGGATCCCCTAATCCAAGCCTATGGAAAAGCATCAACTGACCCTGGCCCTCAGGACTGTGTCACATTCCCAAGACTGTATGCTTGGATTTCTTTACTGAAGACCAAATCCGGAACAAATGGTTTCTGCGAGTGAGTTTTGACTCGTTTTGACCGTTTTTTCATGACCCACTCAGCTCGGATATCATCATCCACTTCGCCCAAGTTAAGCGTGCTAACCCCGTATATACAGTTGTGTTAGGAGATGGTTGCCGATCGGTCTCGCTTCCAGTTCCCAGTCTTCCAGCTGTCTGTCCCTGCGAATGAATGATTTGGTCACAACTGAGCGGTCACTGGGATAGCAAACCTCCTACTGAAACTCTTTGACAGTAGTACATACTTCCGAGTCGGTTGTTGTGGTCAGTCAGCTGATCCTAGTGCATTGACAGCTACGTGATGTGATAACTTTCACTGCGTGTGTGTGAGTCTCGATGTGCATCCTATTTTGTGAACAATAAAGGGGCACCTATCCCATGTCGTTGACGCTTTTTATCAAATCACCCGACTGAATGTGGATGTGCAAGCCCTTCCTATAGGTTTTCGTGGATGTATTTGAATGTAAGACGAGGAGGACATTTAATTGACACTGGGAAACTGTTTATAAGTTGTAGGAAAAATGAGAACATGTTGTAAAACGTGACGGCACTGAAGAAAGACTAAATCTGTCGATATTTTCTTTAAAAAACGCTCAGCTGTAGCACCCTTTCGGTGCCTAGCTGCCGTGCCACACGAAAGAGGCACGAGGGCTGGGATACTGCCAGGTTACCCAAGCCTAGACAGGGGAAGTCGAGAGGCAGAGGTCGGGTTCGAACCACGGACCTTCCGGTCAGTAAATTCGCTCTCTAACCACTAAGCTGTCTCGCCCCGATTTTTTCTTAAAACTCTGGCTTCGTTGAATCAAGTATGTATTTCGGACTCCTTTCACCCTGACGATAGGCAAAGTTTCTAAAGACTGCAACGATGGATTCACGAATCTGCAACAAAAAACATCTCCAAACAGAAATCAACTATCCAATCCTCGCCTCCAGTGTTTTCCGTCCGTAGTGCAAGATTTACAGAAAAATCCAAGTTACCACATGGCTTGATACCATTTTTAACACTTCGGGATCTTCTACAACCCACCACTGGCTTCATTAGGGTTCTTCAGACAGCCCTTTTGTCTCTGTGTTTCCGTCAATCTTATGTCGTCTTCACTGACAGCAACACCAGGGGACACTGGTGCTTAGATCCCCTACAACCATGTAAACTTATTTGAATAAAGCCCCATAGTGAAGACGGGTAAAAGTGTGACAGGGATTACCAGCCTGTCACAAACATCCGTGGTGCCTCCAACACTCAGTTAGACAATCTGGGTAGAAACTGGCATCGGTAAGCCGCCATGACTCCAGTCAAGCACATGGCGGTCGACTGCACTGCATCTTGGAAACCAATGAATACACGTAGGGCACTTGGCTTGTTTCGGTAACATGTTTGCACGGTCACACCGGCTTGAGTCGCCACAGTTCTGTTTACCGAAAAACGGTAAGAAGACGTTTTTGCAAGAAAAAGATTTGGTAAAAATACATCGGTATTATTACGGTTTATGCACTGTTCTTAATACAATCTATTCTTTACAAGAACCTCCATTCGAAGAAGGAAAGATGAAATCGGACAAATTGGGTTGGGAACCACATTGTTCAATCTTTTATCCATCCGATGATGCGTAGTTAGTGCTTCATTTCGTCTTGGTCTTATCCAAAGTTTATAACTGTTGTCGTACTCACAAAATTCCACTTTGTAGTAAGGCCTGTCCTTAGGCCTCGTGTAGCTTGATATGATTACCCCGCCTGATTCTCCTTTGGTCGAATTGAACCCCACTCCTTGCGATCACCAGAAGTTGTCTCCCCTCTCCGTTCTGTTTACTTGACTTGTTCCACCTCTTCTTGTCAATCAAGCCACAGGAATATCTGTCATTTCGCGTTTTCTATCTGGTCTAGTGTCTATAGCGAATAGGGGGGGGGGGCGAGATGGCTCAGTGGTTAGAGCGCGAATTTACTGACCGGAAGGTTCGAACCCGACCTCTGCCTCTCGACTTCCCGTGTCTAGGCTTGGTCAACCTGGCAGTATCCCAGCCTTCATGCTTCCTTAGGGTGGCATGGCAGATAGGCACCGAAAGAGTGCTAGAGCTATAGCGAATAGGACGCCAGTAGCTTTCCTGGCTCAATTGCATTGTTTTTGTGTGAGGTACTTTACAATCCGATCGTAAAAACGTTTAATAGGAAACACATGTAGAACTAGTTGCAGTTCATTTCGTTTCCCCAGTTAGTTGTCATTCATTGGAAATTGTTTTCTGCTTACTCAGTTTTTTGTGTCTGTTTGTGTATTCTTCCGAAAGGCACCGCCTTCCCTCGATCTCAGACCTCCTACATGAAGTTGACGAGATGGCATCCATCCTTCAGCATGCTTCGACCCCGATTGTCTTGTGTCACAACGACCTACTTGCCGGAAACATCATAATTTCTCCCGACGAAAGTATGTGCCTTTGTGTTCATCTTCATTCCTACACGTAGTTACTGTCTTGGCGCTGCTTTGGCTTTACAGATAGTGGACTAATTGGGGGAAAGGTCGCTCAAACTGTGATTAGTCCAATTTGTGTTACTACCACTTGATCACCGGTAAGCCGCGTACGGTTATTCAGGACCATTGTCACTAGTCATGCTAACAGTCGAACCCAACCTCGACCGCTCCTGATTTGGGTTTGGTGTACTGACAGTTCCTTTGCCCTAGTACTTCCTTCGAATGGCTTGGCAACTAGGCTCCGAAAGCGCTTTGCAGCTGAGCGATTATTATTTATTTTATCCTTAATACTACATGTTTCCCATAGACATATCACATTACTCATAAAGTTGGGGCGAGATGGCCCAAGTGGTTAGGCCGCGAATTTACTGACCGGAAGGTCAGTGGTTCGAACCCGACTTCTGCCACTCGACTTCCCCTGCCTAGGCTTGGGCAACCTGGTAGTATCCCAGCCCTCGTGCTTCCTTCGGGTAGCATGCCAGCTAGGCACTGAGAGGGTGCTACAGCTGAACGGTTTTTTACTCATAAGGTTGCTGATCTTCAACAGCCCACGCCGGTTTTGCCCTTTTGGGGCTCATCAGGTAGTCGACGTCTCCGAGTTTCCGTCAACCTTTTGTTCTACTTGAACCCACCAAATTAGCGAAATATACTCATTTGCAAACAAATTCGGTTTTGCGAGAGACTCGCCTAGAACCCAGCTGAATCTCTCATTTATGATGTTTTTAACGAGATTCAGCTGAATTCCAAGTGGGTCTTCCATCAAAAAAGAATTGATATACAAATGAGTGTATTTGTCGAAATCTGTCCAATTTTGGTTCAAGCAGAACACAAGGTTGACAAAACTCGGAGACTGCGCCCACCTGATGGTCCCCGAAATGGGTAAAACCGGTCGTGGGCTGTCGAAGAGTTTTCACCAAATTTATGAGTAGTCTAATACATGCATCGCGATATCTCCAATATTGTGCCAACTGAAACGTGAGATGGCCTGGTGCAGCACATTCAGTTACTAGAAAGATCATTAACGAGCAGTTCAGCTGGGTGCCACGTGAGTCTGCCGTCAAAACCAAGTCGATATGCAACTGAGTGCATTTGTAAAAACTACTTTGTTGCTTTCAGCGTTGGATGTCAAGTCTCTGTCCATCGTTTCCCTTACCGTACACAGTTTACTGCGTCGGCCAACTGAATACCAGTCACAATTCGAGACTGGATTCACAAACGAAATGATGTTTTCCTTTTTGAAAGCTTCATAATTGAACACCAATTCTAACGTAGGTGGACACTTACCTGAAAGTAAACGTAATGTTAGCGGAAGACTCAGAGGATGCAATTGAGCTTCCCGTTACAACCACTTTTATTTGTATGTAATTGTTCATTTTCACTTACATTTTTATTGCTGCTCCGAAGAGATGGGGGAATTTCAATGGAGATTTCGTCCTGTCAGTGAAGTCGATGTGCGCTGAAAAGCTCAGAAGCTGTTTCATCCTTGTTGGGAATCATCGGTAGTGCGCATCTCACGAAATGCAGGAAGTTTCGGACCCACAACCTCCCAGTCAGTAGTTTGAACAATTAACTGTTCGGCCACGAGTAGTCGATCAGCTGTGATTAGCGCTCATTTAGACGGGGCATAGCATCACTCAACCACCACGTGGTCGCACTTGTGACCTGGCTCCTCGGACGACGAATTCCCACATAGAAATTTAATTCATCAGGTGAATTTTATTCTTCCTCTAAGGACCTTAGAATAAACAGGTGGTATGAGAGAATTTGGGAGTTTCCGTGGAGATTTCCTTTTGTAAGTGCGAAAAGACGCCAGGTTTGGTGAGATGCGCATTGCTGATCATCCGTAAAAGAGAAGAAACAGCTGTGCAGTACTTTTCAACATAGTTTGGTTCCACTTTCAGGATGAAATCTCCGTTCCCAACATTTTTTAGTTTTGCGATTCATAATTAGCTGATACTTGGTAATGGTTCTGAGGTAAACATTCCACAGTGGGTCATTGTTCTGAACCGGAATTCGCCTGTCACCTAGCTGAGATGTATAACGTGTAGGAATATGAAACCTTTTGCGAGGGATATTTCTTGTTCTGACCACGAATACGCCCCAAGCTGAACTTCCTGAGATGCAGTCACACACCCACCGAGCGTGTTTAGGTTTCTTATCCATTTCGCGACCTGATTTACCGATACTGACCGTGTCCAAACGACCGCACGAATTAACTGTACTTCCTTCCGATCGGGTTCGTTCACTTCCTTCTAACAGAACCATCATCTGATGTTTCAACGCTTTTTCAGACTTGCATCCGTAAGCCAAGCACGCCCACCCAGTGAAGAAAGTTTGTCACTTTGAGGTTGTCACATTCCGCAATTTGCACTGTGAGCATGAGAATGGCCAAACACACCGAGACACTGTTTGCTGTTCAGCGCATTGTCATTGCTGAGGCATTTGATCAGCCGGTGGTGCTTCCGCATCGCGTACGCCAGTTCATTGTCAACCAGTGTGCGACAGTCCCAGTTTTTTTCGTTGAGGTATACTTCATCCATCGGTTCCTTCCATATGGTCCCGTTTGATTGGTTATTTATAGCTGTCCTTCCTTTGTGCCACTCGTATCCTCCTTCCCCGCGGTTTAATGACCGGTAACAGTCTGATTCGATGAGAGCTGGTCTCCACTACAATGTCTCAAGCAGTTTTTAAATGATTTAATCAATGAATTCGTTGTGTATTCCGTTTTTTTTTGTCATCTGCCTATGCTGTGGCTT
>NW_008751752.1:258383-270484 GCF_000715545.1 Opisthorchis viverrini | reverse complement strand
AACGACCGCACGAATTAACTGTACTTCCTTCCGATCGGGTTCGTTCACTTCCTTCTAACAGAACCATCATCTGATGTTTCAACGCTTTTTCAGACTTGCATCCGTAAGCCAAGCACGCCCACCCAGTGAAGAAAGTTTGTCACTTTGAGGTTGTCACATTCCGCAATTTGCACTGTGAGCATGAGAATGGCCAAACACACCGAGACACTGTTTGCTGTTCAGCGCATTGTCATTGCTGAGGCATTTGATCAGCCGGTGGTGCTTCCGCATCGCGTACGCCAGTTCATTGTCAACCAGTGTGCGACAGTCCCAGTTTTTTTCGTTGAGGTATACTTCATCCATCGGTTCCTTCCATATGGTCCCGTTTGATTGGTTATTTATAGCTGTCCTTCAGCTGTGCCACTCGTATCCTCCTTCCCCGCGGTTTAATGACCGGTAACAGTCTGATTCGATGAGAGCTGGTCTCCACTACGATGTCTCAAGCAGTTTGTAAATGATTTAATCAATGAATTCGTTGTGTATTCCGTTTTTTTTTGTCATCTGCCTATGCTGTGGCTTGACTGCCATCCAATCCAAAACGCATGCAGTCATCACGATCCCCTAGCCTCTGTTGTTTCTTGATCTCATTGACCTACGCGCAGTGGGCTTTAATCTCCTAAATGCCTGGGTTTTCCCGAGTTTTCCATCAATGAGGGGTAATTCAACCCAAATCCGCTGATCCAAAGTGTCTGTTTGCGTGAGTGGGAAGGAATTCAACCAGTCCCACGTGATAGAAGATGGCTGTCCGAAAACAAATCCTGTCACGAGGTTTGTGTCACAGCGCCATCGTTTCCCAATGGACAAGATACTAATACTAATAAACGTAGTTGGCATTTTGTGCGCAGGTAAAATTAAGTCAGCTGAATTCAGTTGTCAGCGAATATCTCCCAAAAGGACCGGTATGTATCACAAGCTTTTCATGCCAGCTTTCCCTGATCATCCGTAACACAACGTTTTTTCGCCGCAACACCACCGCCAGTCTGCTAAACCGATGGTATACAAGTGCTCTTGGATGGGTTCGACGCCCAAATAGGATGATGGCCACACGCGACCAATGCATGACGCCATGTCACGCGACTCCTAAGTGTAAAAGTACACTTTATCAAAATGCACGTTACCTTGGAAATCAAATGTATATATTCGGATGATCCGTTCCGGCACAAATGTTTCATGACCCTGCATGCAGTTTTGCCTCGTTCCCCAGTAAGCAACTGAACTTCTGGAAGAGGTTATTTCAACAAACTTAAGAGTGTGTACTGTAGCATGCTTCCGAAATTCATCAAGAGATGAGTACCCTTTCACTTAGTATGAAGGATGGTTACATCTTCTAATCCAAACGTTCAATCGGTCGGGTGCGATGGGTTAAGGTGTTTCATCTACACCCATCTGTGCGTGTTAACCTGAGACACACTAAATCAACGAGATAAGGCCACCACGTCTGTTTTGCCACTGTTTATAGGCCCGGTTGTCATGGCATGGAGCATTGGAATCTGCTCAGTTGGATGAAGACTAACCAGTTCATTGGCACGGGAAAAAGCTACAAGTCACATGGCATCGACATTCTGTTTGTTTGCAGTCGCTGACGCAAGTCATACAATATTTACAGTGATAGACAGCGCGTTGGATAACAGTTCAGATCAGCTTTAGGGCACCTGCAGGTTTCTGATCAATGATTTTCGTGCGCCGAAATTCGACAATCTAATGTTGATCAGTATGGTATGTTGGAAGTCTAGAGCTTTAATTATTTGACAAGATCACTGATGAATTGAGTGGGCTACTCAGGTAATCTGGAGTCTTTTTGGTCTGCTGCCGCATGAAAAGAAAACTTTTTTGGAAGGTGCTCTGCTATCGTTTCTGATGAACCTTGATCCACTCCGTCACTGCACTTGCCAGTGAACTATGGCAGGCAGATTGGACGAATTCAGGTGACCTACCATCAGCGTGATCTTCCAAATATCTGTCTTCACCTACTTTGAATAACAGGTTACTGAGAATGAAATGCTCACGGATCCCAGTTTGGGTATCTGCACACTGTTGCTCAATGAGTATCTTAGGGTAGGCAATAGGCTCCAAGGCTATTGAGCCCACCGAAAGTGTGTTATTAGTGCACGTTTTTCGAGTTCGGTGGTGCTGCGTTTTTACTAAACCCCGCTTATATCGCATCGGCATGAAGCTCGTGAAATACAGCCACCGTCTTCTGATGCTCCTGCAAACTGATGATCTTTGAGTGGTTCCATCAGTCCTTGATTGCATCAGAATCTCGAGGAACAGACTACTTCCATTTACTTCGTTTTTCGAAAGCGACCTTGATGTGTAGCTCGAGAGTGCTGTGTGCATCCTCTCATACGTTCATGATGACCAGAATGTCGTCAGCGTAGCATTCATAAACGGCCAGTGAGCGGATCACAGTTGCAACTTTATTCAAGGCTTGCTATGAAAATTTCAGCTCATATGGACCCCAGCAGACTTTGCATTGCAACCTCATCATTTGCACTCAAAAAGTTTTGAAGTCAAAGAGAAGAGGAGAAAAGTGGGTGGGCTTAACGATGCTTCACGTGCTATGGGTACTGGATGGTGGATTACTGAATGGCAATTAGGCACCGAAAGGATTCTACGGCTGAACGGTTTGAAGCTCATATCTAACGAAGTGGCTTGCATCCGGTTCTCGAAACCCGGTTGTGCAGATATAAGCTGGCCTTGTCAATGGACATAGTGTCAGACGTCTTTTGCAGTCGCATGACCTTACAGAAGATTCTTCTAGGTGCTAAATTGTTGGGCTTTTTCCGTATCGCGTCCACGAGTTCGCGGACAACTTCATACACAAAAAAGTCGTCTTTGAAAGTGCGTTTCGTATATCTTTGCTTCGTCATAAGTTCCCGAATATGCTTTTCCGTTACCTGCCGCGATCCGTGGACAATTTTAGAGAATCACCAAATGGTCTCATGACGATTGTAAACCGCGTTACACCTACAGCACCTTGTCTACTCGGTTGCCAGAGGACAAATAAAACTGGCTCCTATCGCGTACCTGACGCTATCACAGTAGTCTGACGCTCTCCAAGAGCCATCCCGGTCGCTGCAACAATGGCCGGTTCAATTTTATTTCGCGACAGCCTTATTGGTTGCATTAATCACCTCGTTGGATGTCTAATTAACAGAGGGGATTCTCCCCCAACGGTTGTTGGACAGATTCACGTCAACGTTGACTCTAGACATATAGTCCTTTCCTGAAGAGAGGATACCCTGCGGAAAAGGATAATTAAAATTATCTTTCCTGAGATGATGACCTTCCCCTTTTATTTCCGTTGCAGATTACTTAAAATAGTTTGATTAGTTGGATGAATATTATGCGACACACTTGCTTTTCTCCACTATTTTGGCTAGCTCTCATGGCTTCAAATACAGAATGGTCTTAATCTTACAGATATGTCGACTGATTAGTGTGCAATTTCATTCCCGTGGTTATCGCTGCATCTAGCAGTCCCCCTTCTAAGAATATCCCCTCCAAAAGTTCCGAACAGGTGATCACGCTAATCGAAAGAGCTAGGGAAGAAAAACAGTCCAAATTCGGGTTCGAGTAGAACATAACGTTGACGGAAACTCGGGGACTGCGCCTACCTGATGAGCCCGAACTGGAAGGGCGAAACCGGTCGTGGGTTGTCGAAGGAGTTTTCAGAACCTTGTGAGTAGTTTCCTTTATGGAAGCTAGGGAAGATGTTTTTCCGAACCAGGACTACCTCTTTAGGCCGGAAGACACTAGTCTTTGTGAAGCCTTAGTGGACGCTGTCAGCGAATCCTGAAAGATTTATGATACTTCTTGTTGGCATGATTGTCGGAACGGATAGACCTTCAGAAATTAAAGAAGCATACAAGAACGGCTGCACGTAATATCCTGAGGAATTTACAGGTAGGGCCTGAAGCCGCGAAAATGAAACTACCAATTCTGGTATCCAATTGGACCACTGCTGCATCCATTTTGAAGGGTTTATGGTGGCTGCATTCTCCCTTCGAGGGGGGTGCAACAACTAAATTACAGTGCATAAAAATGACGAATGAATGCTCTCCGAGCCAGACCCAAAAAGGAAGCGAGTGGAGTGAAATTTGAAAGATTGAGGGAGAGTTTAATCCGAACTGTCCAGCTCTGGTGGCAAATCCTCTTAAAGCGGCATCCCATCTGTACTCAGTCCTAACCTGTTTTCAGGTTCACAGTGAGGAGAAATCGAAATTGTAAAGAAAAACAGTGACTGTATGGAGATTTTCAGCACTATAACATGGTCTTCTCAAAACCGGGTTCGGATGTGGTCTTAATTTCGTGGCTTGCTTAATGTTCACTCGTGACAGCTACTAGAGCGAGTTTCATACCTACCAGTAATCATAGCCTTTATCTAGGAACCGCTGAGAATCTCAGTTTGTTTGAAACGTCGCTGTGACTATGAACACTAACTAGAGTTTGATGCTTTGAATACCTTTTGCAAGTGGCACGAATGGTTCAGTCGATCCTCTCAACGCTGTCCCCAAGTTTAGTATGGGCGTTTCACCTTTTGGTGTGAGTATCACTCTTCTCATTAAGAGGGTACAATAACCAACTGTTTAGACAGGCTTGTTTTCGAAGTTTCGTGGAGAATATCAGACGCTTGCCATGTTTCATATGACATGTGGTTCTTTGAGCACCAGCGCAGTCACAAATAATGGTTGAACTGTTAACTTCCCAGGCAATCATCACACATACTACTTACATTTTTAGTCTTTTTTTTACTACACGAAACCCCCCGGTGTCATTTCCCCGCATACATCTTTCCGTCTTTCCAAAGGTGCACTCATGACGGCTCGTTAGACCAACTTGAAAATCAAAGCAAACTAGAAGGCTTTACTAGCACTTGGTGGCCTTGTGCACGCCTGGTGAATCTGTCTTGTTAATCTGCTCAAACGCGCGCTGAGTGACTCACTTTTCTTGACATTGTTTTTCTCGTCTATTCAGAGTCAGTTCACTTCATTGACTTGGAGTACAGTGGGTTCGCCCGTGCAGCTGCTGATATCGGCAACCATTTTTGCGAATACGCAGGTATGTGGTATCTTTCGCCTTGAGTCTTGTTTTTCCGCTTGTGGGGTAAACGCATGTTCCATACTGTTTCTACGGTTATTCACCCTAGAGGAGATAGTTGTTAGAACGGTCTACTCGTGATTGAGCTCCTCCAGGTCCGGAGGAGACCCCACCTTCTACCGGTTTCCTCAGATGATCTCTACGGAAGGGAAAGCTGTATATTCATACCACAATAAAACTATCGGGACTGTTTGTCTGTTGTGGGAACTAAAAGCCAATGAAGGTGGTCAGACTGTTTCACATGACATGGAAGTAAATCCCAGTAGTTATAGGGCTAGAGCAGTCTACTATTTGATCAGAGGTGATTAAAGCGTGAACTTACTGACCGGAAAGCCTGTGATTCGAATCCAATTTCTGCGTCTCGGCTGCTCCTGTCTAGGATTGGCAACCTGGCAGTATCTGTGCCCTCGAACTTCCCTCGTGTAGGGGTGTTACAGCTGAGTTCCCCTTGCGTTGATTAACTGGCGAAGACGAGTTGAGATTCTTTGGAACAGAGACACGCTGATTACGATAACTTGCATGGGTAAAAAAATACATCAAGATGACGCTGTATGTCTTGGTATGTTTCCTCTAGGAATTTCCCCTAATTAATTTCAGATTTGAAGCTGTCTGTCTTGGAGAAACCATGCGCTTCTGTGTGCTTCTGTGATCAGAAAAGATCGACCCGGTGAGACTAGACGTCTGGAAGTACTGCTGTATCTATTTTTGCACTTCTCTGGAAGGGATCTTTTGACAGACTGCTATGGTGTTCCTTCTTTTCATTTCAGAAAACCGCATTCTTCTAGGCATCGTCTGCCTGGCAGGGAGAGGCTGGAATTCCTGGGGACCTTCTTAGCCCATACCCATTAAGATAATTTGCTAAAATTCACGATCAATCTCTTGCCAGAATAAACGTACTGCTTGTAGATTGATTACTTTTCTCACCGGTACAGTTAATTTCGACGTCCGCGTCTCCAGTGGCCGGATGTCTTCTCACGGTGGTTTGAATTTTTTCACGATCATGATGATCCCTTCCTCAACGGAACGGTACAAACCGTTTGATCTAGGGCGGTATGCGACGCTGGTGTGGGGGTCAGATGGCTCAAGTGGTTAGAACGCGAATTTACTGATCGGAAAGTCCGTGGTTCGAACCCGACCTCTGCCTCTCGACTTTCCCTGTCTAGGCTTGGGCGACCTGACAGTATCCCGGCCCTCGTGCTTCCTTCGGGTGGCATGGCAGCTAGGCACCAGAAGGGTGTTAGAGCTGAACGGTTTTTTTATCCACCCATGTGACGGATTTGTTTTCCAAAAGTGAACGGCATTTGTTCTGGAGTCCTAGTTTGATGGAGTACCACTCTCATTGTTTATGGAGCATTACTGAGCAACTATGCGAGTGCTTCAGCCTCGGAAAGATTCATCCACGTCCAGATACCATAGACTTTAATTATCTTGCTATTCTCCGGTAACAAGTGGAACATAAGGTTGACGGAAACTCGGGGACTGCACCTACCTGATGAGCCCCAACATAGGCGAAACCGGTCGTGGGCTGTCGAGTGGTTTTCAGCAAGCTTATGAGTAGTGCATTACGAAAGTGACTTGACTTGATTCTGCTATAGAAAAAACGACTTGGCTAGCCGATGTGAATGGGGTTTAATTTCTATCTAGACTGACTGAGTGACTGACTAAGTGTTGAATTTGTAGGTATCTCGGATTTTCGTGGCAGGCTAACTCTGCTCCCCTTAATTTTGGCATGGTTGCGCAATAATGAAACTCTAGTTTTTTCCTCTGGTGTTGGTCAGTGGTGATACCTAATCCTACCTATATACAATGCGAGTCGTGAAGTCGAGTGGCCGCACAGAAAGGAATCCACTTTAGGATCGTTTCCTCGTCGAACCGAGAGATGCGTGCATGGAAGTGGTGGAACTGAGCAAAACTACCGAGATACACGGAATATTTATGCCTTGATTAGAAGTATTCTCATCTCCTGCTCTATTCAACCTCTTTCCACTTTTGCTAACTGATTTCACCTCGCTTTACGTGGTACAGAAAATTGAGTTGATCTGATTGGTTAAGCCTGTATGACGTCCAAAAGAGTTGCAACTAAGCTTATCTAGGACTTCGTTCCTGAAATAAAACTGTCTAACAAGGGCGAAACCGATCGTGGGCTGTTGAAGCGTTTTCAGCATCCTTTTGAGTAGTGTTCCTTCGAGAAAATTTACTGCGATATCTCCAATATAGTACCAACCAAAACATGAGGTGGCCTATATACGGCACACTCATTTGGAGAGGATTCAGCTGGAATTTAGTTGAGTCTCTCCTTAAAAGCAAACTGGTGTGTAAACGAGTGTTTTGCGGGTCTAGGAATTGTTGATGTGCTGATGGGACAAGAATAACGCAGCATACAGAAGAATGAGTTATCCTCATCTGATCATTCTTGTGGTAGTTATACTTTTGAGTGAACCATGTGAGCATTGTCTTACGGGTTCCTTCCCCCTTCTCAAGGAGGAAACTCCTCGGAAATACCCTTCGTGACTGCATTTCCGATAGCTTAGCCAAAGTGGTATGTTCAACGTGGAGAGCGAGTGAGGCCTAACAACAGGGGCATCAGAACCTCCTCACAGCGAATAACCGGTTTCAGCATTTTTGTGCTCACTAGCTCTCGTGATTCATGATCGACCTGGCACTGACAGGATGAAACTGAATGTGGATCTTAAATGTACCAAAGGACTGCCCATTACAATGTGTTGGTGTCTGTTTGACGTCCAACCTTTGGGTTTTAAGTGTATCCCAATGAATTCCATACATATGGGAAATCAGTGACTCACTAGCTTTAATCAGGAGGCAATTAATGTTGCATCCTTTCAGTGAACTGCGTGGGACCTCTTCAACCTGAAATTTGTCTGTTGTTTGGTTATAAATAAGAAACAAATCATTCAGCTGTAGCACCCTTTCGGTGCCTCGCTGCCATGCCACATGAAGGAGGCACGAGGGCTGGGATACTGTTAAGTTGCCCAAGCCTAGATAGGGGAATTGTTTTCTCCATGATTAATGCGCCTGTTACTTTATATACGTTTCGTCATCGACCAGTTATCCGGTGTGGGTAATCTGGCCTATGAACTCGCCCGACCCGATTCTACACTCTGATTTGCGGTTGATCCACGTCGCTCGTGCTGTACTATTTTGGCTATCTTTGTTTCTTCCAGGTGTCGATCATCCAGACTACACTAACTACCCATCCCTCCCGTTCCAACGAGACTGGATGAGATGTTATCTTCAGCATGTGCGTGATTTTCAAACTCATTGCCCTCCACCAGTCTCCAACCCCGTGAACGGAGATCGAGTTCCGGTGAACGGAGGAGATACATCTTCCTTCGTCCTTGAAGATGACCCAATGACCACTACCGTAGAGATTGATCAGTGGCTTCGAGAAGTCAACTACTTCGCACTGGTATGTTTTTTTTACTCTTGCGCTTTTGTGTCTGTCAGTTTCCGTGAAGTTTCTTCTTCAACTCCATATCTTCCAGTTTCGAAATCCAGAACTTCACTGCGTTTGTATAAAATTTTCTTCACCAGAGTTCCGAGTAACTGTATTTCTAGTCCACTGAATTCCTTGAGCACCACCGACCATCTTTTCTTCACGAGTGTTTCTCGGTACTCATAATCAGGTACATCTGGGTAGGTAAAAACCTGTCATCTCTTCTGATCGACTGCCCCCCGTGTGGGTAGATTTGCGTAACGACGCGTTTCAATTTGACCTCAACGTCGTCGTTATTGAGCCTGCTCTTCACCCCTGTGCAACCAGATTTTTTTCTTTGACGTGGTCTTCCATTAAAGAACGTAAGTTTGATAGTAGCTAGTTGGGCTGCTATCAAGGTCAAGTACTTGAGTACTGTCACGAACACAGTCTACCAACAATCACCAGTTTCCTCGACTTGAAAACTAGGTTTCCACTTTGTTGTTAGATTATCAAAGAGAATGGCTTTGAATTTTTCAAGCACACCTTTTTCTCTCTGTTCCGGTATTTCTTGTGAAAGTGAAGTGTTCAAAACGATTCCAACAACCAGTAAGGCCTGTCAGGAATGTATTCTGTCTTTTGCTTCGTTATTTCGCACTATGCGTTCATCAGGTCACTGACGCTTCCCAAGTGTAGTTTGATCATCTGACCCATTCAGACGAAATCCAACCTACGGGCAGCGGTGGACCATATCCATTACACTCGTAGGACTTCATACAAGGGAATATCAGAGTAATGAGTTAGAATCCTCATCTGGATTTTTTGTTTTCTGTTCCAACTTATGGATGTGTTAGGTTTGCCGAGAGCGATGAGTTCAAGAACGGATAGCTGAACTTTCAGTGTTTTCGATTGTGTTAAAAGTTTGAAACCTTGGTGTCCTTTGAGCGAAATCAGCATTCAGAGGTGACAAGGGAGATCTTCCAGACTTGGTGGATTTTGAGAATGCAGCTCACTTAAATCCCCATTAATTCGAATCCAATGCTTCGGTTTTCGTTTGGTCGTGTTCAGCGAATGTTGGGATCATTATAACTGTCGTTTTTTGCTGCTGTCAGCTGAACATTGGATTTATCCCGAGCGCGATTAATGATCCAGGGCAAGAGCTGAAAATGTAAATTCGCATTTCTGATGCAACAACTTAGATCACGTGAACCAATGAAGTGCAGGTCCAGTCGGAAGCTTCTCTCGAACACATGTGAAAGGACTCCTCGTACTCTGAAGTGTGACCCTTCTCACACGCTTTCCAGGACGACAGCTGACGTCTCATCTCGTCTGTCGCCAGATGCGCCTGGAGGCTAGCATTCAGATCCTCTGGGGCTTTCTTCGCACAACCACGTGAAGAGTGGAAGGGAGCCAGAGCCGGTCAAACAATGACTTGGCAGCAAAGCATAAAAGCCATTACCAGCAAACTCAGCTGCGCTGGTCATTGCCGTCTTTCTGGATGAGGATCTCGAGACGGGCCATGTCAATGGTTAGAGACATTGTCAGACAAGGCCCAGTCGCGCCCTCAATGGCGCTCATGCATCCAAGCTATTGCCTTCAATGCATAGCTCTCTTCCCAATCCCCCCAACTGGCAGCCCACTGACAGTGCTGGATTAATGCACCAATTTATCAGCTCCCGCCTTCAGTGCGCAGTTTCGATGAACGAAACTGTGGCAGCTACAATCGCTGTACGACTAGTACGCGGCTATCACAGCTGACAATGATGATGATTAATTTGTTTCGCCTCTCTGCTAATGCAATTCATTAGAGCTCTACAGGTTGGTCTACTCGGAGTGACCAAGGAGCGGATATGAACACAGGCGTATAGATATGATTGTTCCAAAATCTAAGATAGTCTCCTGTTTCGGACGAGGCGCAACTTACAAAAACCGTTTTTCTGTCGAAACAGTAGGTATTGGGGCAAATGACCGCGGTTTCGTACTCGGACAGCACAGACTACGCAGTTTATTTCCACTTTGCAGAGCTGATGAATGGCTGGTCAGAGTGCAGGCAAATACGCAGTTCACTGTGTTCAGCCAGCTAGGGCTGTGCACAACCGACGCAAGTGCAGTGCCTTATCACATGGAGCGTGTTAGGCTACCCCACAGCGTTCACCCATGCTCATACCGGTAAGTGAGCTCAAAGTTCCTCATGCAGTGATCAGTCGTTTCGGTCGTTAGGCATTGTTCAGGTGTAGCATTCTTATGGTGCCCAACTGCCATGCCACCAGAAAGAAGCACGAGGGCTGGGATACTGTCAGGTTGCTCCGGCCTAGACAGGGGAAGCCGAGAGGCAGAGGTCGGGTTCGAACCAGGGACCTTCCGGTCAGTAAATTCGCGCTCTAACAACTGAGCCATCTCGCCCCCGTCAAACATCGACAGTTGACTGGCCTCGTCACACGTACCACTGATATCGTTAATTTGTCGCATCTAATCCAACATGACGCGTTTTGTTTGTTGAAAATTTACTGTTTCGTTCATCTAGGACCACCTCCTAATGGTCAGTAAATCGCGCTCTAACAACTGAGCCATCTCGCCCCCGTCAAACATCGACAGTTGACTGGCCTCGTCACACGTACCACTGATATCGTTAATTTGTCGCATCTAATCCAACATGACGCGTTTTGTTTGTTGAAAATTTACTGTTTCGTTCATCTAGGACCACCTCCTAATTTCTTATCACCAACTTAGTCATTTCAATTTGAGAAGTTGATGATTTCGCAACCGGCCCAACTGTATAAAGTATGTTTCCCAGGACCTCAACGCAGCGACTTAAGAGCCTCTAATTCTTTACAAAACCGTCTCATTTTCCCCCAATAAGTCCGCTCCACCCCTCATTACAATCACTCCACATTTGGACTGGGGGGGGGGGTGTTCGAACTTTAAGGATGTGTTTTGCCGTGATATACTGGTGAAACGAAGAAGACCTTCGCTGCGGAGTTGTTCATTACAAAATGCCAACTAACCAGTTACAGACTATTGGACAGTGAAGCAAAACTCTCATTTGCATCTTATTTACAAAAAACTGAACATTCATCTTCTCTTAAATGCGTCTTCTTGAACTTTTCTGGATATTCATTGACTGTTGCTCAGATCCAAGCAAATGCTACCAAGCGACTTCACAAATTCCGCAACAGATTTCCTTTTTCAAGAGACACAAAGCGAATGTTACAAGAAAAACCATACTACTCGCCTGACTCCCCATCAGTAGTACCACCGTTACACTGGTATAGGTTCTAGGACGAGGGTTCCACTTTCTCGATCATCATCACCGGAGATAGCGACACCACTGTTGACGCTGATGCGACAAGACGTTTATCTAGTTGTATTTAAAGCCCTAAAGTGAGGAAAGAGTGGATGAAGGAAGGACCTGGTTCTAGTCTATCGCAACCATTCTGAGTTGCCGACACTCTCATTGCTCAGGCAGACAACCTGGAAAGAAGCCGACCGCACGAACGTCATCGATATTGATCAGCCGCCATTTCTTGCA
>NW_008751752.1:229736-257915 GCF_000715545.1 Opisthorchis viverrini | reverse complement strand
GACCTGGTTCAGTCTATCGCAACCATTCTGAGTTGCCTACACTCTCATTGCTCAGGCAGACAACCTGGAAAGAAGCCGACCGCACGAACGTCATCGATATTGATCAGCCGCCATTTCTTGCAGTATATCCGGCAAGGTGCAGGTGGGGTGTCACAAGTAGCCCGCATTGTGCAGGCTGTACAGGTTGCGGTATTTCTTATACAAAAGGACGGACTTCATATTTGAGTCCGGGTACTTCTGGTCAAGAGCTGTGACACTTTGGCGCAATATTTCGGCGAGAGTGTACGTTTTTGGGGGGTGACAACTGTGGATGACGGGTTCTGCTTGTAGTTTGTCGACAACACATATGGGACGAATTAATGCTAGGACTCTGGTACACCTTTCAACCTTAACCGCAGTACACTTAAGCAAAAAGCATTGCGTTGTGGACCGCAGTCCCTTAATGCCTTCTTATCACCGTGACTCCTGATCTGGACAGCCGCCTGATCGCCTGTGCGCTTGACCAAACCAGAAAAGTCAACGAACGTGCGAGCCAGCTGCTCTGTTGATCATTGTCGCGTACAAGCGGGTCAAAATAGCGATACTAAGAATACAACTCATTTGTCAAGGCCGAGTGAAGAACAACCAATGAAATCTGTCTCAACGAAAACGGTTATTCCGTTGGCTGTTATATAGTCCCATCACGTTCGGAGCTGGTTCTCCTAATACACTGTAGGTCACTTGATGTAGAGTACCAAGTTTTTTGAAGGTGTGAAAGAAAGCCTAGCAATGTTCAGCCATTTGAGATAGTCTGGATTAGAGGTAGCCTACACTTGAAAATTTAAGGCTTTGTTTTGCTTGTGCGTTTTTTTTCTTCTTCAGAAAAACGTTGAAACCACGTGTGCCATCTATTCAGCCAGTAGCTAGGTTTCCTTAGCAGTATTGGGCTGCGACTAGAGGCTAACAATTGCTTTGTTCATGGAATACATGCACGGTTCGTGATATCAATCCGCTGTGACCACATTAGTCTTTATGGATTATATATTCGTCTTTGATAACCACCCTGATGCCCCTGAGCCACCATGGTTGTGGAAGACGGCTGCAGTATAACCCCGATGTGTTTTGAAAACCAGCATATATTTGACTAAAACATCACAAAACGAAGGCTGCCAAAGAACTGTTCCGGTTTTCATAAAGGAAACTACTCACAAAGTTGCTGAAAACTCTTTGCCAGTCCACGACCAGTTTCGCCCTTCCAGTTCGAGCTCATCAGGTAGGCGCAATCCCTGAGTTTCCGTCGACCTTATGTTCTTGAACCCGAATTGGATTGTTTTTCGAAAAATACACTCATTTGCAAATCAATTTGGTTTTCACGAGACTCAACTGAAACACTCGTTTATGATATTGTAAAACTGAATGTGCTGCACACAGGCCGCTTCATGATTCATCAGATTCCTTCCAATTTGAGTTCCAGTAGAACATAAGGTTGATGGAAACTTGGGGGCTGCGCCTACCTGATGAGCCCCAAGAAGGGCGAAACCGATCGTGGGCTGTCGAAGAGCCTTCAGCAACCTTGTGAGTAGTTTCCTTCATGAAAATATACTGCGATACCTCGAATATCGTGCCAACTGAATCATGAGGTGGCCTGCGTGCAGCACATTCAGTTGTAGAATATCATAAACGAGAGATTCAGTTGGGTCTCTCGTGAAAACCAAATTGATTTGCAAATGAGTGTATTTCTTGAAAACTATTCCGGTTATTTATACATGGCGTTGTGCTTGTGAAATACAAGCTGTGCCTTTGAAACGGATTTTGTAACACTGTGGTCGTGAACCCAATTTGTGTGGTAGATCCGGGTCTTCGTTGTTTTGTTTTGCTTCCCTTTGGTTCGGCAAGCTCACCGTGTTCTTTCACACTCAATGATAATCACACGGTCTTGCACCGCATACCGGATGTGCAGCATAACTTTTCGTTTCAGTAAAACAGTGGCGATTGCAGTCACTGGAACCTACTTCGAATGGTCAGATTACTTTTACTGCGCGTGAATGCTTTCAAGATCGCTTTAAGACCGCAAGTCCCTGTCAGGATAACCAATGCCCATGCATGATCGACCACAGTTTCACCGTTTCCCCGTTTTCTGAGCCTGACGATTTCACAAGGCAATCATCATCATCGACAGCATGACATCGGTGTTCAACACCGATGCTTCACTGACGTACAACCATGATTTATTTGAAAGCCTTATTGTAAAGAAAAGAGTAAAGATGGACGGGGAAGGGACTTAGTGCTAGCTTATCACAATGAATTCCGAGGTGCCTACATCTCCAGACATTCACTCAGGCAATCTGGATAGAAACTGACAAAAAGAACGCCACTGACATCGGTTGGCAGCCATATCTTGTAGTGTCTCCAACCAGGCACGTTGAGGATCACGCGGTCCCCATCCTGGAAGGCGAGTAGCACCGACAGCACCCAAGCGTTTCGTGATCTCCTTCATACTCCTCTGCCAGGTCAAGGGTTGGCCACCTCTCTGTTTACGCCACTCCGAATTGGGTATAGAAAATAGTACTCTTTTCGGTAAACGATGATTCGGCATGCGTAAAACATGTCCCAACCAACGCAGCTTCTGGTGCTGGACACATTCTTCAATGGAAGTACCCGTTACACAACCGAAAACACGCTTTCTAACTGCCTCGTTACGGATTCGCTGACACCAACCCACACGAGCTATGGTTTTGAGACAACGATTGTCGAACACCTGAAGACGTCTCAGGTCCGCTGCTCGAATAGGCCATGTCTCAGCCATACAAAACAGCCCGTACTCTAGCTTCATACACACGTCCCTTGAGATTCAGGGATAAACCGCTCTGACGCCATAGGTGTCCTAAATTAGCAAACGCGGCCGGAGCCTTGCAGATTCGTGCATGTACCTCATCTGTCACACTATAATCAGGACTAATACAACTTCCAAGATACGTAAAATGTTCCACAACTTCCAGTATCTCTCCCTGGATTGTAAGTGGCGTGTTCAGTGACTGCCCGTCCACGAGCATGACCTTACACTTTGTGGGTGCAAAGTGCATACCAAAGGACAGGATGACTTTGGTCAGTTCATCCAAGAATACTTGCGCCTTCTCCGCCTCTTCGAACATGGGAACGATGTCGTCTGCATATTCCAGATCGACAAGGTTTTTTTTTCACAGGCCATTTGAACACCAAGTACAGATTACGAGAGAAATTAATATCACTGGATTCTTACTCCGGGATTTGTCATCACAAGTTTCATCAGATTCCTTCCAATTTGAGTTCCAGTAGAACATAAGGTTGACGGAAACTCAGGGACTGCGCGTACCTGATGAATCCCAAGAAGGGCTGTCAAAGAGCTTTCAGCAACCCTGTGAGTAGTTTCCTTTATGAAAAGTTGAAAGTTTCTATTCACCACTGCGTGGAATTGTTGTTTGAGGCAACATATAATTACGGTCAGACCGGGCCGCAGCGTGTCATATTGGCAACATCTTTTCCGTGAGCCCTTTCTCCTGTGAGCAACGATCCGTACTGGTGAGACTGAGTTCAGGCTAAAAAATGGCAGAGTATTTTGACCTCATCACCTTTTTCCCACTGGCATGCTTTCACATGCAGTCCACGTTCAAAAGTGTCCGCTTGGTGGTTCTATCGTTCTTACCGGTCGATCATAAGAATCCGAATACCTCAAAATAAAGCTTTATCCTCATTGTGTGTCGACTCATCTTGTGGTGTATCGTGTCCGTTTGTGCTCAGATCTCGATCCTGTCTGTCTATCTTTTACACGCTCTTTAGGTCGCTCACTTAACCTGGTCCATTTGGGCAGCAGTTCGTTCGTGCGATGATGAACACAAGTTTAACTTCGCCGCGTAAGTTTGAGTCCTGGCCACGTTTTTGCTCTACACTCTAAACTCGATCTACACTGCAGCTAAAGCACATCAGATGAATTTGTTTGTTAATGTTTACTGCGTCCTTTTTACCACTACTACCCCTTCGTATCACTTAAAAACAGATGCCATCGGGGTACCTCTTTATGTGGGCTTAGGTCCATTCTGACAAAGAGAGTTTTCCATCAGGGTTCACCGACAGGTATACCTTCACCAACCTTTCTCCGAAGCAAGATGTGCACTTTCCCCCTTATCAACGAATCTTCCCCCTGTACAGCATCCAAGACCTTCAATGTCATTTCGTCTCCCGCAAGAAACTTGAGACTTCTCATTGCGTTTTCGAAAGTGGTAACCAGGTGGTCGGTGGCTCAAGTACGAATCGGGGTGTTATACTACTTATAATTGGACTTAGCGCTCCAGGATTGTTAGTGTTATTATATTGTTCCTGATCAAAGAAAAGCGTTTCCTAGTCGGTTAAACATTCTAGTCTGATGTGTCTTCCTCATTAGCTCTGGAATTCAGTGTTAGGTTCTGGTCCTCCTGGAATTCTGCCGGTTGCGAACCAGTCGGTAGTTCGTGTCGTATCCCTATTGCGTGGTTTCCTGGTTGGTTTATTCTCATATCTCACAGCCTTTGTTGCCTGAGTTCACATCGTCGTCATCCTCATCATGAGAACACTGGTACTTCACTGTCGTACATTACAGTAATTGGTGTTGAATGGATTTGTCAGTACTCAAGAAAGGGTTGCAGAAATGGCACTGGAAACGGCCTAAGGATGGAAAGAAGAGCGAATAGGTGAAAGAGAATGAAGGGAGACGTCTGTAATAGCTTGTTTTTAATTACCCGCCCTGATGTACGCAGCACACAAGGCAAGCCGGCTGATGGTACCACACCGCTCGGTGCGACGTTTATAAATTTGCAATTATTGGTTGTATGTAGGTTGGGATAATCCCAGGGCCCCCACACTCGGACAGGAGGACGATGTGAGGTCTTCAACCAAAGCGTTTGCCTCTAACGCCTAGCCGTACGGCAGCGATGTTTGGTGTGAGGCCGTCAGAACAGCTTACATTTTCAATGGCCAAACCGCCACTCGTATTCGAGCCCCCAACCCTGAGAAGCCCATGTTAGTCGGATCTCTACCCATTGACCAATCTGATGTGAGAGACTGAGGGGCCGTACACTCCCTGGCATAGCTCACTTCTACTTCACAGAAGATGATGTGTTGGTCTGCCTTGGTAATACCCTGCTGGTGAACTAAAATCGAACCTGTTCGCATTTTTACCAGCGCAACCAATAAATAGTTGACTGTGTGTTAGGCGGAACTCCACGTGGACCCCTCTTTACCGCTCGCACTCAGGTGCTGCTACGGCCGAGAGGTTCATCCCACGCAAGATTGGCCGAGAATTTGGGACGCTTGCCGAGGTTCATCGCAAGATTGGCCGAGAATTTGGGACGCTTGCCGGTCCGGCATCACGACGAGGTCCGATTGGTCGAAAGTCTGGACCCAACAGCCAATCATGACTCAGTATTGGCCAGATGCCGGTTGCCAATAACGCATCCAGAATGCGTCAGAATTTCCGGAAATTTATTGCCGCTTACGCTATATATACATATATATATATATATATATATATATATATATATGAAACGCTGTACAAGTGTTCCTGACTTTGTTTCGGGCGTTAATATGCCTTGTGCACCTTTGGTTGTGGTTGTTTTGACGTGAACGCCAGCTTGGGAGACTCAGACCGAGAACTAAGCTGAGAAAAATACGGTTACTACACTGTTAAAAAATCCCTGCAGGGATTCTAACTTGCACTCAGTGGGGGCGTAGATGACATTCATTTATTATAGCCGTGATTGTTTCAAGGGTGGTTTTGTCAACGTGGATCATGCGCTCACTTTTTTACCGTTTCAGCTACTCGATGACGCGAATCAATGAATACCATCGAATGAAGAAAATAATCCTTGCCACTTTTGTTGAAGGACAAAAAGCGCCTGAGGATTTTGTGATACCGTGACTCTATGCATGCCTCGTCTTTGCTTTTCTCAGTTGTTTTATCATTGTTTTATCGTAATCCGATGGCCTCGCCCGTGATATTTGCTGGTCAGAAAGCCCTCCGGCGCTCATCCACCTTAATGGTAAGGCAAAACCCTGCCAATCCACTTTTTTCTCTCTCTTATTGTTTAGCCTTCTTGTTTGTTGCGGTTTATGGAGTCTTGTTCATTTTTTTACTCAGCACAGCTATTTTTGGTGCCCAATCTTTTGTCATGCGGTTCCAGCCTTTTGGAATCCAATACATGTGGTCCCGCGTTTTCTCCGAAAAGATCCTTTAGGGGGGGTTGGTGAACCGCACAAGCAACTCTATGAACATGCACATATCTTCCAAACCTTGATGACAAAATTTGCCATGACAAAATCTTATCGTTGGCCTTAGCCAAATTTTACCGAGTGGTCCGAACGCCGCACTGTAGTTTTTGTACTGGGTGGGGGACGCATGGTATGCATTCTAATCGGGCATTTTGCTGAACTTACTTTCCGTCACGTGGAAGTGAATTTATTACAATGGGAGAACGAACCATGCGCTGTTTTGGGCACCCTTTATCTACCCTTCTAATTCGGACTACCCATTCAATAAGCCGTCATCCAGAGAAGCAGAAGAGTAGTGTACAGCTTCTTCAACCTTGTTGAGAATCATCACATCAACGCATCTCACAAAACCCCAGGGGGTTTGGAACCCCGGCTAGTAGTTTGAGCATTCAACTGTTTGGTCACGAGCTGCCGATCAGCAGTGTGAATAACTCGCACCTAGACAGGACACGACGCCGCTCATCCTTTGCTGATCGGGAGCTCGTGGCCGAACTGTCAAGTGTACGAACTACTAGCTTGGGGGTCGCGGACTCCCTGGAGTTTTGTAGGATTCGCACCTCTGATGATTTCCAACAAAAGAGACAGAGATGCCCAGTACTTCTCGGCTTTTCGGCAGGACGAGCTCCAACAGGACAACTTCTCCATTAAACAACAATCAGTTGGCATTCCGAACAATGTTCGCTTTTCCAGATTTACTGAAAGGAAAGGTTTTGTTGGGATGTACAAGGGTGAAAATTGCCTAAAATTGTCCCGTGCTACATTTGAAGAACATCATAGATAAAAGACTATTTTGCAGAGACCCATTTTTCCCTATTCTGCATAAAGTCTAGTCGGACAACTACAACTTTCGACCGAAATGTAAGAAGAAGCAGGTGAATACACGAATCGGTAGATTTAATGCGCACAGAAACTGCGTTGTTCATGTGCGGTTACGATAAGTGCACATAAGTCAAATAAAGATTTAAGGGGTCTTTTACTCGGTCCGGCTCCATGATGGTCGTCCCCTACCCGGAAGCCAGTAACTGAGCACTAACGATTTCGAGTTTTACTAATTGAACTCGGTAAAACGGATAGGGCGATATCGACTGATTAATGTCTGCAACCCAGTTGATTTTCAAATTTTTGTGGATGCGTCAAACGATTGTAGGTTCGGAAAGTACGCATTTCCAGGAATGTCATTAGTCCCTCAAAAGTACTGAAATCAGTTCTTCTAAGCGCTCCTCATCAGCTTGCAGAATGGTCTCTACAAGACGGCAGCGATGTGCCATCACCGCCTTATTGAAAGCCGACCGTTTAGGCTCCGCGAGCAGGTCCTCAGCTTTGTGAACTTTACCACTGCCACGACGCGCTATCCACTCGGGAATACACAGCTGTCCACACTCAGTCGACCCGACAGTTGGCACTTGTCTGAGCTGGCATTCATTAGCCTGTCGGAGTTTGCCTTCGACACTCACGTTTTGTACAGATATATCCGTTTCAGAAAATGTGTCAGTGGAATCGTGAAATTCGGTTTCCGCTTCATGACGGTAACAGGCTTTTCTGTCCTGAATTTGGCTCGGCTGAGATGCACTTCCCACAGACGCTGAAGATGAACGTGTTGCCCGAGACAGTCGTGGCCTCATTCGGTTTTCTTGTGTCACCATTCTTGGCACGGCTACATGGCTCGCGTTCACATTGGTGTCCAGCTGATCTGGAGCGCCATAAACCAACTCTCGACCTCGAGGACTAAAGTACTTAGCACTCGGTGTTACCCGACTCATTGTATCATCCGACAGACCTACCTCATCGCTCTGTTCCCTTTGGAGTTCTGATTGTTTTCCTCTCGTCAGAGAGGTTTCCGTGTTTCTAGTGGTCCTCTCCGAAGTCGGGCTCAAAACTGTGATAATTGGTTGCTCAACGGATGCTGCAGGACTAAGTGGTTCCACAAAACTGTATCGTGTACTTGGTGTGCATAGATTGGGAGTTTTGCTGGTTCTAGACGGTGCTTTGGAAGGGTTGGCAGACTTTTGAGCTGTTGGATCTTGGGATGCCTGTCCAAGAACGTCATCAAGAATGGAGGGGACATGATGGTCTGTGTTTAGAAATGAAGGTGTTGGATACTGGTCATAACCTCTGGTTCGTCTGCCATGAACAGTGGAATCAACACCAATTAGAAGTTGTTCGACAGCTTGTGAGTGTCCTCGAAGCTGATCAAGTTTCCCAGTAAACTCAACGTCTACGTTGACCGGTTTTTGGAAGTCATTTCCATGGCCACGTGGATCCGTTTTCCCATGCTTCACCCAAACAGGTGGGTGTCCGCCTCCACTGGCAGACATATTCATTTCAGATTCTTGAACATCTACGTCGCTGTTAGTTGCGGTGTCTCTGCTTTCACCGTATTCCTCGGTGCCTTTCACCTCAGAGGACCTTTTATCAGTTACAAAACCGTTTGATCTTCGCGTACCAGTGTTCCCCGGCCTTTGTGGATAATACTTATAGTTTGAGTTTTGATCAACTCCACCCCGGAAGCCACCACCTTTGCTATTTCGCCAACCTCCTTGCGCATTGCTATCATCATCCGGCTTTCTACCATCCCTTTTCTTGCTTGCTCGTCCTGTGGCGGTCGTTGCACTGTTCTGGTTCGCGGTTAATTTTTGTGGATTGTTAGATGTATCCTGAAACACCAAACCCGATCCAGTCATGATCGCGAAATCCGGCGATTTGGCAAAATTGGGGTCGAGCTTGATTGCCAATCCTGCAAGACGGTCATTCTGACCTTCCAAAAGCTCAATATAGACACGTTGTGCCTGGAGACCCCGCAGCAAATTTCTCCGAAGTGCTTCCTGGGCGTTTGTGTGCTGCATAAAGTACGACTCAATCTTCTGGTCTTGAGCCATCTTTTCCCGAACCAGACGTAGGCATTCTTGTAATCGTTTGGCGAGCACAGTCACATCCGTGTGGATTTCCAACAAACGATCTTTCATCGATCCACTGGTTGCTGCCAGGCCAAAGCTTGGCATTGTTGGCCAGGAGAACGTTCTTTCCGACAAGCTCATTGGCCGAGTAACTACGGGCATCGCATAGTTGGCTGCTTGACACATTATCAACTACAAGGGAAACGAAAAGAATGAACCGAGGGATAATTCTGACTTTATGCGTGGATGGTAGTGAGGGGTTTAGGCAAAAATATCCATAGAATACGGTTAGCAAAGTTGCATCTGTGGTAACAGACGACCCGAGTAGTTCATCTTTGGCTTTTTATGGCATGTTCACCAGAGTATCTATTGATCTACAATGAGGGCTACACTGCTCTCAAAATGGCTGGAAGCTAGTCATGCCATGGTCAGTGTGTGCGTGATTTCACGACTAACTTTGGTCATACTGATTGAGAGTGTGAATTTGCACAGCCGTGGTAGAGCAAATGAAAAAAACGAAGTCCGAGGAAGTATTCCGGGATGAACACTCCACTGATCACTTTCATCATCAGCTATCACACAATGTACAACATACAAACATTTGCAGTTGTTTATGGGGCGGAATCTGAAGTCGTGGCTCTGCACAAAAATGTGACCTTGTGGATGTCACACGGCCAAGGCCGTTGAGCACCAGTCTTATCTCCAAATGATCAGGTCGCTGGGCGTGTCCTGTTCTGTTAAATGGCATGATACCCAGTCAATTCTCCGATTGTATCGATGGTAAAGATGGGTAGTTGACGATCAGCACTTCTAATATCATAGGTGCAGATAACTACCCGTTGGTCTTAGCATCTCGCCTCCCGCTCTGTGTTGTTCAAATGTTGACGAATTAATCAGTAATCGGTTATTACTGAATTGCTTGACTACCCCACTCAAAATGAGTTAGTCTCTCTGCAACGACACAGGCAGGGCAGGTCGAAAATCGATGCTCCAGATGAATGAACATCGTACAAAGTAAGGTAATTCCATGTTTGCCAAAGAATTTTGGCGTGTTAGTTTTGTCGAACGAATGATATAGATGTTGACTGTAGGCTGGTGGTGGTTAACGTCGCTCACCCCTTTATACCATACCTACCAATCAGATGCACCCGTGCCCATCGATTACTTCCGCTCGATTTGGTGTTATTGATCGTTTGTCTCATTCCATTCCTGATGACTTGATAGTTATTCACTAGGCTGAGTTAACCTTCCACGTTGTTGGTGAGAACTGGTCCCTGGAAGCAGACGACTTTCTTACGGCTGTAACAATATTACTTTGGTGAAAAACGAGGACAGGTGGGGCCCTGTTTGTGAACTCACATTTCACTGGGTGACTTTGAAGGTAGCAATTCCGTGCCTGTGATCTTATTACCCACCCATATTGACCATTTTTCCAGGGACTAAATTACCTTCCTTATTATGTTACTTCTAATCGTTTGTAGACCAACGTCGATGCGGGTTGATTGTGGGCGAACTTCAAGAAGTCCAATAGATCTCACAAAGCAACCTATGTTGAGGCTACGCAGTCGGAATTTAGGAGTAGTTGAGATGCGTTCATGGTTGACAAAGAAACAGCACCGAAACCAAACCAATACAAGACCATCGTGATGATTTTTTCAAGTCACATGACTTGAGAGCAGACACGATACTCCTGTCAGCTATGTTGCTCGTTCCTGGATGGCAATTGCTGCACTAACAAGAGTAACTATGTAGTGTCTTAAAAAATCAGACAACAAAAAAGTTTCTACAAATTTCCAAGACAGAATTAAAACCTGCTATGAGCCAGCTCAAAGACTGCTGTTGGTTGTTTCCTCCGTTACAGGAGTAGCCTCGATTTTACACGTACCTCCGTGTGAGAGACACAAAGTGTGTGTCAGTTACGATCTAGTAATCCAGGATTGACCTTGTTCTCTCTTTACATTAAAATCCATGAAAGTGATGGGCAGCAGACCTCCCATGAGGACCATAAAAAGCCAGCAGTAGAGCGAGACGAAACCACTCAATCGCAAACGTGGTGCGAATGATTGATGGATAATTACTAGGTAACCGATACTACATGACACTCTAAGGCCTAGTCGAGGCTAAACGCGCAGTGCGCTGCGTTTTCATGGTATGCAGGAGTTATCTATCGGACGAGCCCACAAGCCGTTCTGTTCACTCCAGGAAAATAAATCCGTTCCGCAAATCTGGATTACCTCAATATTACTAACGATTCCCAGGAATGCGGCGTGTGAAACATTGTGGGATCAGTCTTATTTGTGTTGTTGTCGAGATTTTAGTGTCCCTCTCGCTACAACGTTTTTTTCTTGAAACTTGGAGAAGCGACGAACATCGGTTCGAATTCATGCAGTCCACCACCGTATGCTTCGTCGACTTGTGAGTTGCGTTTATTCCATTTGATTGTGAGTCACTGAGGACAAACCTGTTATCTGATTGTGTTCCCGTGAACCTGGCAAACACCACATTGAGACTCTTTAGTGAAAACCTGAGTCGGAGTATACGGCGAGGAGACCACAGAGCTTATCAATTTTTTATCAATTCTTTATCGATTACCTACTCTGAAGAATATTAGAAGGATACTCTGGCAGGCCCCCAAAACCGGATAGAGGATTCGGAACACCCAGTCTCTTGACATAGGAGGTGAAGTAGTGCGGCAGGTTAGCGAGTTCAAAAACCTTCGTTTAACCTTTTTACTCAAAGAACTGAGCTTATCTTACGCCGGAAAATCCCTCTTTTCAACTCAGTCATTCTTCCGGTCCTGATTTCTACCTGCGAAACACTCCTCTACGAACAGAGGAAGGTTGAAGGTTTTTGGCAACTTGCTTCTCCGTTATCTAGGTAAATTGTCCAATAAAGATATATAAAAAAAGTTGTCATATTCTCCTATGTCTAACCCAGCTCCTTCAACAACGATTTCTGCAGTGGTCTGGACGCATACCCTTGGTGTTATCGGGAGTGAACTCAGAACTTCTAGCGTATGGGGTTAGTGTGGTACCAACACCTCCCCTCACCCCGGCGCAAACTGGATGCACCCTATTTATTACTTCTGCAAAGGTGAGATTAGCATGTAAGACTGCTCAGACAGCTATCGCGTTTATCATGATTGGGCCGAGTGACTGACCGGTCTATCGGGGTTTCACTATGGGGTTCTATCAAGACCGTCAACTGACAGTTGAAGCAAGAAGGAAAGATAGGGTATACACTTCCCAGCCGTCAGCATCATGCGCCTTGAACCGCCCATTTGTAGAAAGCCCCAGGGAGAAAAGCGTAGTGACATGGCGAATGTTTTTTGCTACCCTACGCTGAAACCTTGTCTTAGTCATAATGAACGTCATAACATGGGTAATGATGTTGAACAATACTCATACGGGCATCTGAGCTCTGACAAAAGCGCAGCTGTGCATCCAACACTGAGGTTTTAACGTGCGTTTATCGATCAGTGTTCTGCAGCGTTTCATCCGGGTAACTGAACTTTGCTCAGGGCGCACGTCTACGCTGTGATGTACACAAATCCACGTTTTCTGTCCCTACACAAGACGGGTTATGTCACATTGTGTTTCGGCCGTACACACTCAGACACGAAAGGCAACCTAAGAAAAGAAACTCCTTGTATGTAGTACAATTAGGTGAGTTCCAGCTAAGTTCTTTTACTTGAAATGGCTCGGATGTTGAACAGTTCGCACGTCAATTTTAGCTTCTACCAGTAGACTTACTGCTGTCCGACCAGTAACGCTTGATTTGTCGGACTATCCATTTGTATCAGGATTTTTTTCTCTGAATCTTACCTGTGCGGCCTGACTGTACCAGCTAACTTTAACTTCAGGTCTGTCTAGTGACTGTGTAAAGGTGTAATTCCTTATTGTGAATTGTTTTGATACAGCAAAACCGTTTTGTTTCGGTACTTCGTTGCAAAACCACCCGAAGAAGGGCTGGAATACTGCCAGCTTCTACAGCTAGACAGCAGCTACTGGGATGCCGGTGATAGGTTGGAAGTGCGAACATTCCGGCGAAGGCACCGATCAACAGGAGATAGGTTAAACGTAGGCCTCATCACCTCAAAATCGCTACTGAAACAACTCCGGCTTATAGTAGCTTGATGGCCATCAGTACATTCCCGGACTCTTAACGTGATATGAGAGAAGTTAGTTTTCTACAAGTGAAAAATTGGGATGAAGGCTATACATGATGCATAATTAGAAGACCACTCACACCTACTTTTCCCTGTGCCTTAAGGTGGAGTTCACTTATGATGTAGGTGTGTGCGGTGGGTTCACATAAACCGAAAGCATAAATCCAGAGTAGCTATCAAAATAGAACCGTAAGTCACTGTAAAAATCGCGATTGGAAGGACAATTTGCTTGAATGCGAAGATGGATTCACTAACTCACCTGAAAATGCATTTGTAGGAAAAAGAATCCGCGATAAAAGTCCACAACAGGTAGCAAGTGAGTCCCACTATCCGTGGTTGCTGTTGCTAGGTCAACCTCAGGCGGTATATCCAGGTTATCTACGTCAACGTTGAATTTGTGGTGAGTAAGCCCTCCATGTAATGCCTGTTCTACGGAATCTGGCGCATTGATTGGTGGTGGTAATGAAGGACCAATTACCGCCGTCCCCGTACCTGATCGATTAGGATCACCATCCGGCTCCACACCGATGCGGTTGACTATTCCAGTTGTCGCACTACCAGGTGAGGGCATGCCATAACGCTGAAGTAAGTATTCCCTCAGTGCGACATTTCTCTTTAATCGGCCTTGTGCTTCAGTTTCAACACTGGCCAAATCCTCACGCAAGCGCGTAATACCAGCTAAACCTTTCGTTAATTGATACTCAACTAGGTCACGTGTAAATCCGTGTTTACAAGCCAAAAGCTGATCTCGGTATTCTTCCACCAAATTGAAACTGCCAAGGAAAGCATCTTTCACTTGGAGCATCAATCTCAAGCTCCCCCGAATCATAGGTGGATAGTCAACGGTAGGTAGAATGTCCTCGCCCATTTTTCAAGTAAAGTTTGTTTTTCTTTTCTGTCTGTTTGCTTAACACAGTGATCCCATGAGGGTGATGGTGTAACTTGGGGCAAGAAAAAATGGGTGTTCTGTCCCTGTTCACACTTAATTCTTACTAGCAGTGTGATTCACCATAATGTACTCCTATCGTCCGGTACAAACTGCCCTCGTGTGTTGTTCAAACACGCTCAATATCGATTAATCGATACCGCTGGGCCTCACAGCTGAGGAGCTGTTGGATCAGTTCGTTGCTCAGTCAGTCAGTCACCAGAGCCTAATCGTTCAAAACACAAACAAACAGAATAGTCATAATAATATGGCCTGGAAATTCAGGGTTGTACACAGCTACATAGACTTACATGCGCTATACTCCTTAACTAAAGTCGATGAGGCCATGAATGGTGGCCTTCTTCGTCTCTGGATGATACCAGCATTACTTCCGATTTAAGTAGGGAACAACAGTAGCAACAGTAGGTGACACAACAGCTTTATTCCAAACAAGCGAGGGCGAGGGCGTGAGTGCGTACTCAAGATATTTTATTGCAGGGACACGGTTTAACCTTGGTCCAACGCTGCTTCGCCCTATCTGGCTCCGATGTAAGGCTGTCACGCGCCGCATAATGCGGGGGCGTTGTCTGACCTTGAGTGTAAGCCTGTCACGCGCCGCATATTGCAAGGGCGTTGTCTGAATTTGATCAACTCTGACTCTTGTTGTCTGGGTTTGATACCAGGCTGTCACGCACCGCATATTGAGGGAGCGTTGTCTGCCTGGTCAGCGGGGTTGAAAGTCAGATTTCAGGCATTCAGTGGTTACTTCCAGGAATCTGACCTTCCTGATAAAAACCACCTGCACTACGGGAGATGTAGTATCGTTGATGGAAGGTTCGTCTCAGAAAGCAGTTTGTGTGCACAAAGACCTAACGGTTTTCACTTTACGTGGATTCAAGGGGAAATATGGCACACTGGGTTGATGAACTTGAAGGTATTACAGCATTCTAATGCCTGGGTTCTCCTATTCTCTCCGAGAGGTTGACCTCCACATCCATGCGACACAAAAAGGACATATGGAAGAGAAATTAAATCGGCTTGCACATAAACCATCATTTATTCTGCGCAGCTCCTTCTTGGCAAATGCAAAGTAGCGCAATCGTGGCGGGTCACGGTGCGTTACCAAGGTAACGGCAAGCCAAAGCGACAAAAACGGTAATCACTCTCAAGTGCCCGTGCGCAAATCAACGGATTACATGCCGAACACTCAAGACTGGATACCTCAACCATTTGATCCCAATGTGACTAGGTTTAAACAGCTAGTTCTGTGGCTTTGGTGTGGTTTTCGATCGCGTGTTGCATCCTTTAGAAAGATTTCCCTCATGTAAACATATTGAAAAGGATGTCATCTTTTTACGCCTGCACGATTTGTAAGTGGGTGGGAGCCTACAACCTGCCGGATAGATTTTCCAAGCTCAATCATTTGTCCGTCATTGATCCGCAGTCTGACAGCGCAATTTCCCTAACAACGCACCCTTATTGCAAATCCATGTTGACTGGATCCTCTCATACCTAGCAGGATGTTCTCTTTTCTAAATCCGTTACTCATGTTTTGTGAGTAGTGAAAGTTCCATTCGTAAGTTTTACCCCACAAGGTCAGCTTAGTCCATCGGGTAATGCCTGGTACCACAGGCTGGTCACAGCGCTGTTCAAGCATGCGCCAGAAAGGGAGTATCTGGCCGCCATTCAAAAGGCCTCTGTTTCAGAGTCCCCTAAATCCTCTGTACTGTACACTGGTAACGATTCCCAGTCAACAGTCGACCGTATATGAGCCACTAGCTAGACTATCAAACGTACGATTTTCGTTCTCATTGAGTACAAAGCCTACTCCAAGAGCGAGCTTGTCCAATCTGGGAGCGATGGGCACGCAAACTTCCTATACTGAGAAGTAGTCACTATTAGTGTCCCATCAGCTTATCTGGCAGTTTGAAGAGAACCATTCATATTCCGATCCCCGTTGCACCGCGCCCCCTGTTCGGCGAGGCACACGTGCATCCTGTCACGAGAACCCCCATAAATTATGTTTGAACCATAAGGAAGGTTTGGTTAGGAAAGAGTATCCTATATCACTGCAGTTAAGATTTATTGATATCGATCATTTTTGTTCATCAGCTGATGTCGCTTTTAAGCGCTCCCTATCCGTGTCTGCCTCTTTTAGGCGATCAACCCTCTGGTTTGCGCATCACAAAGACGGAGCCTTGCACTCGAATGTGTTCATACTTTTCACCATTGCTGGTAAACATCCTCGACCGCTTGGATCTTTCAGTTTCAATAACTTGGCAAACGCAATCGTTGCTCCCAATGCACGCCAAACGCGTCTAAATTACCACCGGCGAACAGGCATATGTATTCGTCCCTAATCGATTTTCGCGGCTGACGTGCCAACTCAAGCAGGTATTGGCCTGATTTCTGATATTGATACACGCTTGTCAAGGCCGTTCTTGAGGCAGCATACCACACAGTGACAAAATAGGTCAGTTTGAAAGAGAGTGGTATGGATAAGGAAACCAAAACATAGCTAGATGGCGAAGGCATTTAGACATTCTGAGAGGCTATCCGTCATTGACGAACTACACTCATTTGGACGGGAGATTCATCTGGATCCCAGTTGAATTTCTCGTTTGTGATGTTTAAAGCAACTGAATATGCTATCCTTTAGCTTTTTCTCCAAATGAACGGATAAGCACTGGTCACTTGGATCATCAGAAGTGTAGAATTCACCCAGCTCTCGGTCCCAACGTCGACGAATCTTCGTATTCTTACGGCGGTATGCGAAAATTCGGCCTTCAGCGTCCAGCAGTATTTAGACCTGGTAGTCCATAGTTTCACATTCCGATAGAGATTAGAAAATAGTGCCGTAGGTAAAGACGACCCATATTATTGGTGTGTTTTCACCCTCAAGTTATTTTCGACTCCAACAGTGGCTCAATTGTTCCAACCAAGGAGGTTAAACGGGAATGCCTCCGAATCTCGCTATCAACATCCACCTCTTATACTCACCTACTTCTGAACATGTGGGCATGTGAGGATGTCCCAGAAGCTTCTCTACAACAAATGATGATCAGCAAGGAAGTCCAATCATTCCGTTTCTGTTCACCTATCTCTTAAAAAAACCGCTGCGAACGCTACAGGATATGCAGAACTTTGCCACTCAACCTGTTGTTGGTGAGATCCTCGCCCACTAGAAGTACGCAGGTGACATGGCTGAACATCTTTTGAGGTGAGAATGAAGCCTTTGTCCAGATAAACTAACAACAAGGATACCTCGCTTTGGAACACACCTTGAATCCAGAAATGGCAAGTTAATAATTCAGAATGTTCTATCCCTCAAAAGCCAGTACGAAGTGCCAGGACATATGGTGAGCTTTACTTACACTGGTAGTTGTAGTAGGTCTGACGAAGTCATTGAATAAACCTCAGACTTTAGGTTGATGTTTATCAATTTGCTTCAATAGTGGCGTCAAAAAGACATCATTGTCTTAAAGGTGGCACGTAGCGCGCCAAAGTAGGGGCTGTATTTTAGTATGGTTAGGAGGCCACCTCTGCCGACAGATAGTCTTAGGAACCCCCAGGCTTTTTACCACTGATACGTTTTGGATGATATCACGGAATTAATAACACGACGATCAACAATGAACATTTTCTTGTACAACAGTTACTTCGGTTGGACAATGTGGCAGCATGTCAATGTGTACAGCACGAAACAAACGACACATTCCATTAGCATTTCCATCGGGTGACACAAATTAGGAAGTTGTTCTGACGAAGCACACTACTCATAAGGTTGCTGAAAATTCTTTGACAGCCCGAGACCGGTTTCGCCCTTCTTGGAGCTCATCAGGTAGGCGAAGCCCCCAAGTTCCACTTGAAACCTAATTGCACTAATTTAGCGAAGTACACTCATTTGAAAACGAATTTAGTTTTGCGGGAGACTCATCTGGAACCTAGCTGGATTTCTCGATTATGATGTTTCTAAGCTACTGAATGTGCTGCACCATAAGGTTGTTTTTTCGTGATGATCTGAACACGACAAATGTCGGTCGGTAGATTTCTGAAATCTAGATGCCCCTGCTTGTGATTATTACGTTTCTAAGATCAGTTTTGTTTCACAGCACACGTCAAATCACTTTCACATATGACCATACTCCATTCCTAGTAAAATATCTACCGATCTTTGTAACGGCGGATACTACTGATGTGATGTGCGAGTAGTCTGTGGTATTCTCGAAGCTTCGCCCCGCATCTAATGAAAGGTGAAGCATATTACGGAACTTGTTCAGCTGCTTTGCAGTGTTCATTTACAATTGCGTGATAGCCGTGAATATCCATGAAAGTTCCAAAAGACGCGTTAGAATATTCAGTTTTTAAAAACTACGTCCAAATGAGACGTTTTATTTTCTTGTCCAATAGTTCGTAATTACTTAGTTCGTTTTTGCTAGTAACTGACTGCATTGCGAAAGGCTTTCCTCGTCACACTTGTGCAAATTACCATACTCAATTCTGTTCTTATCTCAAGAGTCAGAATAGATTTCGGTTTACTATCTGATAAAATAGCGAAACAATAAAATTGCTTCAACTGATCAACGAACCAACGTGCCGATTTGGGGGTCACATATCTGAGTTTTCTATCCTCATACGCTTTTTCTCTTGTCTCGTTCGGATGCCTCTGTGGTTTGGGGTTATTAGGAGAACCAGCTCTGAACGTAACGGGATTATATAACGGCCAATGGAATAACCGTTTTCGTTGAGACAGATTTCATTGGTTGTTCTTCACTCGGCCTTGACAAATGAGTTGTATTCTTAGTATCGCTATTTTGACCCGCTTGTACGCGACAATGATCAACAGAGCAGCTGGCTCATACGTTCGTTGACCTGGTTTGGTCAAGCGCAGCAGACTATCAATCGGCTATCCAGACCGGAGTTCACGGTAATAAGAAGGCATTAAGGAGACTGTGGTCCACAACAGGGGCTATGTATTACCCTAGTTGTTCCATATGAAGTGCTCATCTACCATGTAAACGAGCTGTTCCGGGTCCCTGGTTTTGACACCCAAAACGGAAATCTCTTTTACTTTATGATGGAACTGATGCTTCATCCTTTGTTGAATTAATGAAAACCTCGGTCAGTCTACCAAGGGTTTCGCACTCCTTGCATAATCCGTTCATTTGGTGTGTGTGTGTGTGATGAGAGATGGTCATCTGCAAGTCAACCTGATGTTAACAGAAATCCTTGCTGATGTTCACACGAATTTCCCCTATTGTAGCCGTTTTCGACTGAACTGGCCATACAAAGGTCGTCCCATGCCTCAGATGGCATGGCATTCAAAATGCCAAAGGAAGGCGAACCCGATAGTGGGTTGCCCACCGCTCTTATGAGTTGTCCTCATCTTAGAAAACATAGAGAGGGTTATGTTACGTTGTGACAGCAGAAGGTGGACACTTGCGGTTTGATGAACTATTTGGACTTACGTTACTTAGTGTTTGGAGAGGGCACGCTGACTGGTAAGGTGCTTCTCAGCGTTCAAGTATAGACCGGCTCCACCTACTGGACGTCATCTCAATTGAGAAAGATTATTTGACCACGATTCTTCTTGATGAATAAATGGAACTTAAGTAAGGAGTCTCTGAAAACTGAGTGTTTGAAGGATGAGGTCCATAATTGCTAGGGCTTGGAAGGTGAGAGTCGCAGTCAGATACCAAAGGCTCCAACCCGAATTATAACAGTTTATTTTCACTCGAGTTTTCAAAAAGAAAAACTTGAGTGTAAGGTGCTTCTGTTCGCATCATCGAGTCTCATCTGTTTGACAAATGCAGAAAAAAGCAACAAGGTTGGTTGGAAATATTCATCTGTTTTTGTCGTGTGTGCAACTAATCGGCCGGATGTAAATCCCTGTTTGAACAAGTGTATAGCACTAATGCAGCTAGGTAGTAGCTTGAAACCGGTGAACGGAATGTACCTTAAGCGGAGTTGTACACTCATCGGCAGGCTAATGTTATGTTAACGCGTGTTTCAGTTGGACACTGGATGAATCACAATGTTCTTCAAAGGATTGTGCTGCGTTGAGTTTTGCTTCGAATAATATTCGAGATGATAAAGTATTTTTCATGTTTCAACAATGCGAAAAATCACTTTTTGAACGAGTGTTACAGTTTGACCTGAAACAGAAAACAAAATTGGTGGAAATTCAGGAACTATCGAGCCGCCAGAAAGGCGGAAGCAATAGTGGGCTGTAGAGAAAGCCTCAACAACTCTGCAAGGCACGCTTTTACTTTTACTGATTATCATGGAGAACCTGATGAGTGGATTTAGTGGCGTTGATTACTAGGACAGTGTGTTGTCTGTCTTGAAAAGCAATCCGCCCGAAGGGTTCCAACCAGGACGAAAGGTGCAGCTGATTGCTAATCAGGAGTAATCAGATTCTTCCGAACTTAATTGGATGAGAAGTTGACCTTCAAGACAGACACTTCGTAGATTCTCATCCCATCGAGGAGAGTGTAAAACACGCACTTTCAGATAGACATTACATTTAACGATATCCTGAGGCACCACTTCTTGCACTGCCTTCAGGCAAGTACATTGGGGTCACGGGGATGACATCTTAAAAAGCTGGACGCCACCCCAGCCGAATGGTCTGTTTGGACACAAATTGCACTAAGAATTTCATAAACGAGAGATTCAGCTGGGATTCAGGTGAGTTTCTCGTGATAGCCGAACCGATATGCTGATGAGTGTATTGGTCGAATTTAATGCAATTTGGGTTCACGGAAACCCGAGGACTGTGCCCACTTCGTTAAGAGCTTTTCGAGACCGTCCGACACCAAAAAGGCTTTAGAGATATCGGTGGGTAAAAATCTGAAAAAATCTGAGGTCATTTCCCCGTGCTGTTCTGCAGCCATACAAGAAAGCCGTACTCAAACTAACCCAGCGTTCACTCTTGAATCTACAAGAGACAAACCGGCAAACTTGATTCATTTCTTTGAGATTCGTGTACTGAGTTCACAAGACACGTCTTCAGCCTAGCCATTACAGCTGACGGGTTATAGAAAAGGACCCACAAACTCCAGTACTTCTCCTTGCGAACCAGCTCCGAACATAATTGGACAGCACAACTGCCAATAGAATAACCGTTTTCGTTGGAACAGATTTGATTGGTTGTTCTTCACTTGTCCTTGACAGATGAGTTCTATTTTTAGTATCATTTTTGGCCCGCCTGGAACTTACCACGTGAGCTTTATAACCAGGCCGTTTTCGGGTGCACATTGCACGCCTGTACGCGTCAGCGTTCAATAGATCAGCTGATTCACACGTTCCTTAGCTTTCTGGTTTGGCTAAGTGTACCAGGCTAGCGAGCGGCTATCCAGACTCCAGTTCACGGCATCAGGAAAACCGTGTTCCATACCACAAGACAGATACTCAGAGATTTCATGTTCTGAAACATCAGTTTGGTTTTTCGTGGAGGCAAAGCCCACTCCGAAATGTTTTATGACCGTGGTCAATTCATTCAACAAAGCTTGTGCATTTATGTTCACCTTCAAAGACTGTTTCTCTGTCAGCCCGTCGAATCAAAAAGTATTAAATAGTCCCTAGAATGTATGCAAGCCCCACAGAGTACGGACGATGCCTCCTCAAGTAGTCACATAACGCTTGTAACTCAGTTTCCGAGGTTCGTGGACAAAACAACAGCCACGTGACGGAAAATCAGTGACTGAGAGGGCATTTGAGAATTAAATCCTTAATATGTTTGTGATGTCGTCGAAAATGCGTGGCACCGGTCCGCTGCTTGGGTGTTGATCTGTTCGGCAAGCTTCGCAATTAGATCGCAGGCTTTTCGTTATCAGTCGAGGGGGCGTTGTCAGTTCGGTTTGAATGGGTAAATTCCTCCTCTTCTGCCTAGGCTTCTATTGTTCCCAAAGAGTATCCGATAATGTGCCTGATTGGCTAGTCATCCAACCCCGTACTGACGGTGACTATCTGAGGCGTTTTCAATCCAACCGACAAAAACTTGGCAAGCAGTCCGACAACCAAGAATCAAACATCCTGCTCGTTATTTTGAATGGTCTCCTGAGGGAAGGCATTCCTACCAAGGAGATGAACTTCAAAGCACGAATTTTTTCCTTCTCAACATTGGTCTCGGAGGGAGTAAAATTTATCCGAGTAGAAGAGGAAAAACTTGATGGCTCCCTAAGTAGCATACTTCCCTGCCCGGGAGGAATCTCGCAAGACCGGTGCTGTTGATTCCCCCTGCGAATCAACGGTGACCAGTGGTAATTTTCCTTGCTATCTGACTACTCACGAGTAACGTGACGTACACCTGTTTATTATGACGCCGTTTTGTTTCCTCGCTGCCCGTTTTCCCCCTGTTTCGTTCCTACTCAAGGTCTGCTTAATCCTCAGTAACTGATGCCATTATTTTGTTTCCCCTCCGTCATTGTTTGCAAGTTCGTCTCGGTTTCACCTATTTTCGAGCGTCCACTCCGACGAGAAAGCGGACCGACCGGATATCGAACCCAGAGCAAACGCTCCGTCCATTACACCAGCTGGACACCCGGAAGGGCTTATTATTTTGTAGTACCCATGTACCGCACCTGCCCTAAGACTCTAGAGAGTTTTGTCTTAAACGGTCAATACCACGCAATCTGAGTTGTCACGTGACACGAGCTGCCGCGTCACGTTGCCAACCAAAAGGCAGTCCCTCACATCCCAAACGTACTGATTTTCCGCGCCGTTATCTCTCTATACGGCCAACTCACACTTTTAGACTGCTCCTATATGTATGTTTGTACATCGCTTAGTGCTTACTTGTTGTTGCTTCTAGAAATCTCTGCTCCTGACTGTTTGTAGAACCAATTCCTGTCAGTCTTCAATACATCATCTGCTGCCCACGTCTGACTTTTCCTATTGACTACTGGCTACGAACTACGTATAATCTAATAGCCGCAATCGTCCTGCGAGATCCATAACCGCAGAGATCTTACAGGTTCCATCGTTCTTCCACAAAATTTTAATGACGGTGGATCTTTTCAAAAGGTCTCGCAATTTTCACAGCTATTATACCCTCTCACCACATCAGTACAGTCCTCTTGGATTGATTTGATTTATCGTTGAAACACTTTAAAGCTTCGATCTCAGATGGAATATGGAATAATACCAGGAGAGGTAACTTATTCACCGTCAACTTTTCTGTAGCCGGCATTGTTTTGTTTGCTGCATCGTTGGTTGGTGGTTGTAATTCCTAATGATCTAACATGTTTCACTGATACACACGAAACACCAAAAAACACAGTATTGATTATCCGCAGCATTCGTTTCAAAAAAAGGTTATCGAGAACGAATTTCGACGTCACAGCGGATAAAGCGTGCAATACGGTTCAGCTGGCCACAATCTCATAGGACAACATCCCCTTCTAACAAAAGCTTTGATAATCTTGTCCTATACCAACACCTGAATTGGTATTCTCATGTATACCACTGATGAAAGGAGTGAGTAATATATCTTCAACGCGATTTAAACGCCGCTCTCAAACCTAATCAGCTGCTGAGTTGGTGATCACTGGGCTGTTTCATTGTGCTCGTTCATTGACTTCAAACATTCAGATGGGGGCACATTTGAGGATGTTGTGTTTCACGCAGTTGTCAAAATTAGGCCTTCGATTCCTATCCGATTTCTTGTGTGTCCGTTCTGTACTCATTTCGCTGCATAAAAAAACCCTAGCATGAAATGTCTTCGTTTTCCTGGCATGTCGGTCCAAATAAGGCAACCAGTACCAAAACTATGGTATCCGTCCAAGTGCATCTGAAATTCCGCATACTTCTCTAAGTGACAAAGTTTTTCATAATGACCAATAAATATTCATAATTGCCAATTAAACAAGAATGCAAGCCACCAGGCATATAATGACGTCACAAAAAAATCTAACATGCGTACAGTCAGCAAAAAATAACACCCCTTTCTCTGTCGAAAAAACGTAGATTCACCATTTTACTCGGAGCACTTCGATTTACCAAACATTCGGTTAGGATGCGCAACTATCCATCGGTATTTTCTGTCCAATTCATCGGTTTCATTTAAATCGGAGAGTTGGTTTTGCATGTGTCAGTTCATGGTAGACAACCCGATGTACTTTATATTGTTGGTCACGTATTTCGAACCACTCCCTTTTTGTCATTTTCTTTCAAGATTTTCAAGCACTGTCTTCCTTGAACTGGATATGTTTTAGGTAATTTTGCTCGTCAAACATGGAACTGAAGTTGTATCGCCAATTTTAATGTCACTTTGACTGAGTTTGCATCAACTGTTTGCTCTAACTATATGCTTGATTTTTGGCGACAATACACTAGTGCTCTAAGGATGGAGCACTCATGTTTCAAGCGTGCGTTTACAACTAATCCGCTACCACCAGTTCACTTAACACAACAATGTTTACAAGTGTGGTGCGTGACTAAGACCCTCGATAATTCTGTCTTTTAGTTAGAGTTGAGACTGACAGAACCACCAAAAATCTTTAACAGTTCGTATTTAACAATGACTGCAAACATTTGTCTCCCCCCACATTCATGAGGTTCACCCAGAAATTCTAAGGAATGAACACGATTTTCCCCTGTTCTCCTATTTGCCAAGGTCGACCTCATAACCCAGTTAGTTATTACATGGGCCGTGCGTTCGGTGCACATACATTCTGATTTACAAGGTAATAACGCTTTCTTAAATATCGGCCACTCGTCAACTTCGCAGCAGATTCGGATTCAGTGACATTTTCTTGGTCAGCACCCATAGACGGATTGGGTAACTAGGACGAAGTTCGGAGAAAAACGTGAAAAAGGAACGAGTAGAAAATTAGGGCCCAAAGAGCTCATGTAGTCTTCAAGACGGTAAAACGACCAAGGCAGACCCCAAAAAATCGCTTCGTAAAGCCGGTGGTTATAAGGGTTTTACTTTTTCTGTATTTGTTCGATACTACGTTTGCTATTTGTAAGTAGTGCGTGTTTATTGAATGCTTTTGAGGGAACGTCCGTTTTACCTCGAGTGATGCCTCAGCCTTCGGCACCAGACGTGGTGTCTTAGGGTTTGAGTCTGATAGATAATGTTAGAAGCCTGCACTTTTGACACTAAACAACCACTTAATTTTATGCAACCGAATTTCTTTTAGGAGAGATTTTTCATCCCAATGGTCTTGAGTTTGAACGAAAATTGGGGGCGATTCCAGTCGAATACACTCCTTAAATACAGACAATAAGCCATGAACACACGAACGTTTAGACTGCCAAGTCTTTCCTCACGTAAGACTTTTAAATTGCTTGTAAACGTAAAACTTCTTACTGAAATGAACCTAATTAAATTTACATCTGGGTGTTACCTCCAGAGGAATAATTGTTTCAAGGAGGGAATGAGGCCCTTCTTGGTGGTATGGATTTCTAGAGAACAAGTGACGCCAATAAGAGATCAAACATTGATCGGTTCTGACGGAGGAAAAAAGCTACATGCACTCTTACTGAGTGACTCCGTTCCGGAAATCCCTTTCAAGAATTTCAGTGTCATCAATATATTCGTCGTATCACCGAGTGTGCCAGTGTATTTGCCCCTGGTTCGTGGATAAATCTATGTTTTCTATGGGGGAAAATGTTGGTAGCTCAGGTATCGTAGATGGTGGTCGTTGGCTTGTTCGCTGAGCTGGGCAATTTGATTGCAAACGTTTCATCACCAATCGAGGTGACATCACCAGTGCGTTATTGGGGAGCGTGGTTGTGCGTAGCGCTACGCACAAGCCAACGATCATAAATCTATGTACTCGAGAGAGAATATTGTGTCACTGGTAAGTGTTTCTATCAAATGGATATGGTGATGCTTAAATGCAGGTGAAACCTAGAAGCTGGATAGCATGGGAAAGAAGCAAAAAAACCTTGAGTTTGGACATTTCGTTATATGCAACTTGTTTCACCCGTCTTGGGGTTGGCCAGATAGGCACGTCTCTTCAGTTTCCAGTTTACCGTGCGTTCTACCTCAACGTCCATCCATTTGAAAATCGAGTTGGCATCAAAAACTTAATGTCCAACAAGAACACAATGTTTGCGGAAACCCGGGGGCTGCGCTCAGCTGATGAACCCCAAAAAGGCAAGGCGTTGGTTGTCCAAGAGGTTCCAGCAGCCTCGTGAATAACGTTTCGTCAGGAAAATATATCTCAAATATCGTACCAACCGGAACGTTAGGCGGCCTGTGAGCGGTTGGAAATCGGTCGAGTCTAACATCGACGCCCACTCAGTTTCCGCAGGGGTGTACTTTTACAAGTGCGACTTATTTTTGCATCTGTTCTAATTCCAGTTCATGAAAAACTGTCTTGGTTGACCTTGCGGCATTGTGCAAGTATATGAGCATACGAAGGGCGCGAAGAGGGCATGGTGGCCCAACTTGTGTGGGGAAGAGGGGCATAGAGTAACACCTTACTGCCCTCAGATGATGTGGGCGCTAAGATACGATTAGTTGAACTTTTGAATTTGGTGCCAGTATATCACGGACATATCGCACATGAGACATCAGTCTGATGCGTTGTGGTGCTGTTAGACACCTGATAACTCCGTTCCTGAGATGAAAGGTGATTAAATGGAGAGGTAGTACGAACTCCTCAAGGTGTAACCTGTGTGGATGTCGAATGTCCTAAAGTACACCGACTCTTACTTACTCTTTAATTTGGTAACTTATTCTCGGGGTGGTCCTCTCTCGAGTGGCTGCTGAAGTGTGCAAGTTCATGCTCCCACCGTTTACGAGCTCTCATGAGGTAATTTGTGGACAGTCAAGCCTTATCAGAAAATGGCAGTTCCCCTAAGGCTCATGTTATTGCTCACATCTAAGAAATAAGACATCTGGTTGGCTAGATTCATCCGACCGGTTCCCTTGGTTTCTAGTTAGCTACCGTGCTGCAGAATGACACAAGATGGTGACCGTTTCACAAGGATGGGCTTTCTGTGAGATCTTGTGGATCACGGAGTCGTGGGCCGTTCTTCGACGAATCACTGGGTCGCACCTTGTCGGTATGTACTTTCCGCTTACCAAAAATATTCCCCACAGGTCATTTATGTCTCTCTCCACTCGTACGCAGGTCATATATTCATTGGAAAATATTTTGCGCCCAAACCCATGAGATGATGGATGGTCGGTTCGTTCGACATTCTTACAAATTGTCCAATCGGAAACCAGACGTTAGCAATCCCACGTTCTGATAACCTATTACTCAAATGTAATCAGTAGTATAGCTGTCTGGCTGCGAGTTTAGGCTACTACGCACCGTTACAAGTTAGATTTCAAATTGCTTATTTCAGCTCGGCTGATTCATCACTTATAAGTCAGGTTGGAGTGCAATAAGCTACTTATTACTTCGTGAGAATTCGCTGGCAACCCAGTAACGGTTTCACCGGTTTTGGAACTCTTCAGACAGGTTTTATGGAGAGACCTTGTGGTGGACTTCCGTGAATCAATGCAAGCTTTCGACCGTTCCCCCCGCAACATCAGGTCACGGTCCGCTCACCTCATATCCACGTACGATTCCTCACACCTCTGCTTATCGACGTTGAGGACATCGTGTTCTGCTCGTTGTTCAAACAGCTCTATACGGATGACCTCAGAAAAGCTCATTGTTTTCCATTTTTCGTTCCTCGTCAGTCCTGAGTGCCAGCGCTCCACAAGCATGTGGTCTAACAAATCAGCTTAAAAACTAACTGGCACTAACAACACACATTCTTTCCACATGTCCTCAAGGTAATCCTGACCGAAAGCAACCAAAATGGATATAGCAGAGGTTTACAGTCAGGTCAATCACCTACCATTTTTCAGCCAGTCTGTTGACTGGACGTTTGTGAAACCAAGCTAGTTGGTTGGGTCATACCACGTTGGTTGCAAATGAGTCTAATTCACGCGAGGTACCATTAGGGAACAAAAAATCAAA
>NW_008751752.1:228967-229620 GCF_000715545.1 Opisthorchis viverrini | reverse complement strand
GAAGAGTTTTCAGCAACCTTGTGAGTAGTTGAGTAGTATGTAGTGTGTGGGTAGTATGAGTAGTGTATTACGTCCAAGCTATAACTGTTTTTGAGTGAGTTTGCGTGCAATTTGAAACAGATGTAACAGAAGTAAAATCCAGCGTTTTTCTGAAACCGTTTGAAATTCTTCGGAGCAAAAACCGAACTCCAGGTGGTCAGAAGTAACTGCACAAATATCAGTGTGTTCCTTAATGTCCTGGATCCTTTTGAACAAAGCATTAGGAACATTCAGTACACGCATTCTGATTTCAAATAGATGCCAAATTTTGTGTCCCTTAGGTAACAGGCCACTTTTCGGATCCACTTCCCATGACAAATACTATTTGTCACAGAACACCTCGGAAAATATTCCCCCTCCTGGTGGGACCTGAGAAGCCAACATGTCAGGGGAATTCGCTCAAAAAAGAAGTCGTAACTGAGTTATAGCCAGGTATTCCTTTTGCCCACTTGCACAAAATGTTTATCTGTTCGTTTATCGCTTGCTACACAGCTTCTACGTCAAATACTCGTTAGCCTAACTTTCAAAAACATCGCATAACCGCAGGAATCAAGACGTTCAGTCTTAGTTTCTCTAAATCAAGCCGTAAATAATAAGCATCCATCGTTGGTGGT
>NW_008751752.1:226706-228283 GCF_000715545.1 Opisthorchis viverrini | reverse complement strand
CTTTTCGCCTATACACATTTTGTATTAGTGGCGAGGCTTATCTGGAAAAGATCCGTTATCCCAATATGTAATTTCTGCATTTTGCTCTCCGTCCTATTTCGTTGCGTTCCACTTCTCTAACTTGTTGCGCCACGCTGGCTATGAGAAGTAAACTTTCGGGAAGTGAACACTTTTTGTTCATTCGAACGATGAGAATTGCTGCGGAACTAGCTCACAGAGCATGCCTGGTTAAGGCCAAACCACTGCGCCATGCACTGCGGCATGCTGCAATGACCAGCAGACTTCCAGGCATGTCACAAGTGGCGTACCGCTAGAACGATAGCATTATTCCACAACATGAAGACGATTGTCTGTTTGGGATTGTTCTCCGTAGCACGTGAGCTATCTAAAAACTGCATTGCGATGCCGACGCCCACATTGTCCCACGTGATGTCGACCGACGCTCTGATCAAAGAGGCGAAAGTCGACGGCAGTGGGACATTGCCGGTGAAAAAACACCACATCAGGGATTGAATATTAATGATTGAAAACTGAGAAACTGTTTTATTGTAAAAACGATATAAGCAGTAGTACGCAAGGCAAATTTAAAAGTTCACCTGTAACATTTTTACGCACTCACGTGATGCTAATCATCCACATAACAGTCGTTGTGTATTGCAAATTGTTTTCCTTGAATTCGCATCTTAGAGGTGACCTTCTAATGTGGTGACGTTCACCTAGCAACAACGGATCCTGTTTGTTTGCGGTTTAGCACTCATGTAGTGGGCAATGCTGCCGATGATGATGATGATTCGGATGATGATGATGATGATGATGATGATGATGATGATGGTGATGATGATGATGATGATGATGATGATGATGATGATAATGATGATGATGATGATGATAGTGGGCAACGGTTGAATGGGCAAGATTTATTTGGAAGTAGCAAAATTGGACTCCTGGTTTCCCATACTTTGATCAGTTTTCTTGGATTCCGTGAAAATGTGTGTGTAGAACTTCGTAAAAATTTGGCCCGTGTCTGCTCCAGCTCCTGTGTTTTGTTGTTTTTCTCGGAATTGTAAGATCTGTTGAGTTGAACTGATTCCAGACTGAACATGATGTACCTAAAGAATAGATTTTCAAAGGCGCAAAATACGGGTTGAATAACTGTGCAAGCCAATCTACGCCAGTCTATGCTGTGGTCACGATGTCACAGAGACGTTGGAAGACTTGGGGTATTAGCAGAAGGATGCAAGATGGTTCTTTCAGTAAGTAGCACACCACTTAAAAGGGAGAAGTACGATAGTCTGCTTTGATCTACTGGAAGCGTTTGAGGCCGATAAAGAGGCACCCTTCTCTTCTCCGTTTGCAGAAAATGAGTCGTTCACGTATCTCGATGATCTAGAAGCCCGGGTGTAATGCAGGAAATGGCTGCTAAGGCCCAATGACTACACGCGCAGTGGTCAGCACTGGAGGTCACGATGACTGTTGTGACTCACGATGACTGATATTCTATAGAGGAAAATGTCGGTAGCTCAGGTAGCGTAGATGGTCGTTGGCTTGTTCGCCGAACTGGGCGATTCGATTCGATT
>NW_008751752.1:221565-225677 GCF_000715545.1 Opisthorchis viverrini | reverse complement strand
TGTAGTTCAGTATTTGGTCCGTATGAGTCTCTTTGCGGTATACGCAGGTTTCCAGAGTCCCATCCACCTTTCTGTTCACTAAGACGTCCAGGAATGGTAGCCGATTGTTTCTTTCCAGTTCGATTGTAAACTTGATATCATCAAACGTTGTGTTGAGCAGTTCACGTGCGTCATGTACTGAATTCCGTTTCATGACGACAAAGGTGTCGTCCACGTAGCGGATCCCCAGCTTTGGATTGATGATCGGCAGTACCGCACGCTCTATCCTTTGCATTACCGCCTCAGCAATCAATCCTGATATTGGGGATCCCATTGCAGTTCCTTTGAGCTGTTGATATGTTTGTCCACCGAAGGTAAACTATGTATCCATGCAAAAGTCTAACAGTTTGCATAGACTAATCGCGGCCAAAGGTCATCCCCGGCTACCAGCACGTATATCAACACACACGCAACACTACTCACTGCACAACCACTAACCCACCGCTACGCACAACTACGCTCCCCAATAACGCACTGATGATGTCACCTCGATTGGTGATGAAACGTTTGCAATCAAATTGCCCAGCACAGCGAACAAGCCAACGACCGCTGCTGTGATATGTCGATGACAGGATGTTGCGTTGACAGTTCTGTCATCCTCTCTGATTTTCCGAAGATCGACCGTGTCGGGATGAACCAGCGATGCACTGAGGGAATTCAGAAACTTAGGAGATCCACTTCAATGAGTGGATAGAAGAGTGATCTGAAAAGGACTTCAGCAACGTGTCAGGCTTGGGGCTGTTCGTCCACCCATCAAGCAGACAGAGATCTCTGATTTCTGCCCGTTCGGTCTAATGAAGATAGCTGTTTGATGCCATCATCGAGGCTGTTAGCTGGATGATATAGCTTTGAAGAACCTCAGTTGAATTTTTTGAATGAGACCTCGAGGGTCGGGTTTAGTCTGGGCAACTGTATGTGATGGGGTCTATATTGAATAGCGTCTTTGTATCGAGAAAGTTCATATCTACCATCACGAAGGATATGGGCAACACGTTTCGGTTAGTGAAAAATTTATGCCACCTTTTCCACTGGCTCTTGCACAAACCATGTGTTTACATCTCCTCTACCCGCGAACCAGAACAGACACGGAATGATGAAATGAGTTAGCATTCCTATGTTTCAGGTTGTTAAGTGCTCCAAGCAGGCGGTAGCTTCCCCATTCTCGTCAAAAACGATCTGTCAGACCATTAGTTGCACAACAGAATGCCATGAAGCTGTCTAAAAGTTGTCCGAAGGAGATTCCAATCTTCGAGAAATACACTCATTTACAAATCAATTTGGTTTTCATGAGAGACTCAACTGAATCTCGCGTTTATGATATTCTACAACTGAATGTGCTGCACACAGGCCGCCTCATGTTTCAGTTGACACAATATTCGAGATATCGCAGTGTATTTTCATTAAGGAATATCATAAACGAGAGATTTAGTTGAGTCTCTTGTGAAAACCAAATTGGTTTGCAAATGAGTGTATTTCTCGAACACAGTCCAATTTGGGTTCAAGTTGAACATAAGTTTGACGGAAACTCGGGAACTGCGCCTACCTGATGAGCCTGAACTGGAAGGGCGAAACCGGGTCATGGGCTTCGAGGAGTTTTCAGCAACCTTGTGAGTAGTTTCCTTTATGAAGAGATTCCAATCTATTAGATTGTTTCTAGCAGAGCAAAATGCTCTTTGGTTTTAAACAATAAGTTAACAACGGAATAAGAGACATGGTACTGTGGTAGACAGGTTGGCTCAGGGTGTCTCTGAGGGTGATTAAGCGGAATAACTTGTTGAGTTCACTGTCCAAGGGTGTATAAGAAAGCCACGTGCCTGTGATTAGTGGACAGCATGTATCATGACCCCAACTTCTTTTCAACACACACACACACAGTAAATGACCTGGTAAGACTTGGAAATGCTCGCTCGCTCACCTTAAAGGTAACTGAGCCGCTGACTACGGTGCACTTGTTGACCGCTCAGTGACCTGAATGGATTGAGCTGTCACGTTGTCCACGCGGTCACGACAATCCGTCATCATGGAAACACAAGAAACATGTAGCTTCTGTTACTATGACCAGTTTGACCGGATTAGAGGTGGGTCATCTGTTTAAAAGTCGTCACAGCATGCCAGTGCTACGTTTGAACCCATTAGCTGCAAGCCTATCACAGTTGATTGACAATGAGTATGAGAGACTGTTTGGTGGGCAGATTCCACTTCAACCGTTTGATTCTCACAACTTGTGTGTTTGTTGGGGATCAGACTGACACACTGGGTTCAGTTTTGACTACGTCAAGTTTTCCGCCCTACCTACAAGTGGATACTGTACTGGCACCCAGGGTAGAACTCCAGATTGCTCATTGGTTAAAGTGCGAAGGATGGTCTGAATCCGATCTGTGCACTTGGACTGCTCCTGTCTAGGCTTGGGCATTCCGGCGGCATCTCGGCCCTCCTGCTTCTCTCGGGAAGCAGCTAGGCACCGAAAAGCTGACACAGCTGGACCATGCTTCCAGGCTTCCTAGGACGAACCGTTGCATCAGTCCGACGGCAATGAGAGGTTGGCAGCGAATACACTAAAGGAATTCACTGCACAATTACTTTAACTCAGTGGACGAATCCTTGACTTGTTTGCTTAAAATAAAGCAGTTGCAAGCCATCGGACAGTCTAAACATCGTGCCATGAAGAGCGGGTACCGGTCCCGACTGTTTTTATTTTCGCCGACTAATGTGCATCGTAGAAGTGGTAATGGTTATTGATCAAAGGGTTCATGAGGTCTGGACACGTATTTCCAGAAAATGAGAAAAGAACTACATCGGTTCGAGAATTTTCACGTTTAACAGATAAGACATTTAGTATGCTGGTAAATCACAAGGCTGATCCTACTCAGGCGCGATTCCACCTGAGACTGAAGACTGTATCCCACCCATTTTTGCATCACTGCTACGCAGCATGTCTCAAAGTTTTTGCCATCTTCTTAGATAGCGGTTCTTCCGAACTTCCTAAGGAGTGCCAGGTCCTCCCATGACCCAAATTCAATTTACAGTTTTTCAGACTTATCCGCTACAAAAGCGGAGCTTCGGATGTTGCCTTCAGCTGAGCGTAGACAAGGTGTTTTCGGGAGTGAGGTTAGCCGTTCCTTTCAGTTAGTCTAATCAACAGATCTGACTTCATACTGTACTGCTCTCAGGCTCAAGACGCGTTTGCTGCTTAAAGGAATCGACTGTCTTGATTCGCTTTCTCCGCTGGAATCAAAGGATTTCGCTCGGACTACGGAAGAAACCGACTGATTGTATATTCTTGAATCCAGCTAAAGCTGATTTCAGTCATAAACGTTCATCTTGCGATAATTTCCTGGCGGTTTGCAATCAGGAATTGGTGGAACCTGTAACCTTGGAACAGAATGAAGTAGACCTTATATGGTTAAAAACCGTCGCGTCAAACCCTCAGTTAGTTGTCAACGTTGCGTGAACAAGTGTGTTTTCCTTGTTCCGACCCCGTCGATGACAGCATTGTCTGATTAGAAGTTATTCTGGTCACTAAACACATTGTCTATTACGGTATTCAGTGCCCTCTTCCAAACGCTATTGTCGTGTGTTTGTGGAGTACCTTCCAGTTTTTCAGGAGCACGAAAGAGCTTGCATTCAAGGTAGGGCATTATTCAACTGGAATGACCACCAGCACCCCGGAAGAGATGATTTAAACCATTTGCTTTAGGGGTTTGGTGTTGCCGTAATTGTCAGTCTCCGAGATGACGTCTGAACTCTAGGGTAAAAGTGAACGGCAGTTAGGCCCGGAAGCAGCTTGATAACCCCAAGAAGGAGCCGAGTGGGGAAGTCTCATCAGCCGACCGGGTAAGAAAGAACGGATATGTATGTATGTGTTTGCTTCCATGGGTGACTGAAGGCTTTGACTCGTGTACAGGATACCAAAAACCCCAAAACCATACCAAGTCCCTTGTTTGGGTTGCTACTTTTTGCCTGTGTTTACCTCTCTTTTGATCAGACATTGATATCTACAACACACACGATGTCCAGATGTGGAACTCGTCAGTTCCTTGGAATTCCAACTTTCAGGAAGAGAAGGGGGTAGA
>NW_008751752.1:186021-217360 GCF_000715545.1 Opisthorchis viverrini | reverse complement strand
CCTTTGAGCTGTTGATATGTTTGTCCATCGAAGGTAAACTATGTATCCATGCAAAAGTCTAACAGTTTGCATAGACTAATCGCGGTCAAAGGTCATCCCCGGCTACCAGCACGTATATCAACACACACGCAACACTACTCAAAGCACAACCACTAACCCACCGCTACGCACAACTACGCTCCCCAATAACGCACTGATGATGTCACCTCGATTGGTGATGAAACGTTTGCAATCGAATTGCCCACCTCAGCGAACAAGCCAACGACCACTGCTGTGATATATCGATCACAGGATGTTGCGTTGACAGTTCTGTCATCCTCTCTGATTTTCCGAAGATCGACCGTGTCGGGATGAACCAGCGATGCACTGAGGGAATTCAGAAACTTAGGAGATCCACTTCAATGAGTGGATGGAAGAGTGATCTGAAAAGGACTTCAGCAACGTGTCAGGCTTGGGGCTGTTCGTCCACCCATCAAGCAGACAGAGATCTCTGATTTCTGCCCGTTCGGTCTAATAAAGACAGTTGTTTGGTGCCATCATCGAGGCATTAGCTGGATGATATAGCTTGAAGAACCTCAGTTGACTTTTTTTAATGGGACCTCGCTAGTATGGTTTAGTCTGGGCAACAATGCACTGTATATGATGGGGTCTATATTGAATAGCGTTTTTGTATCGAGAAAGTTCACATCTACCATCACGAAGGATATGGGCAACACGTTTCGGTTAATGAAAAATTTAGGCCAGCTTTTCCACTGGCTCTTGCACAAACCATGTGTTTACATCTCCTCTACCCGCGAACCAGAACAGACACGGAATGATGAAATGAGCTAGCATTCCTATGTTTCAGGTTGTTAAGTGCTCCAAGCAGGCGGTAGCTTCCCCATTCTCGTCAAAAACGATCTGTCAGACCATTAGTTGCACAACAGAATGCCATGAAGCTGTCTAAAAGTTGTCCGAAGGAGATTCCAATCTTCGAGAAATACACTCATTTACAAATCAATTTGGTTTTCATGAGAGACTCAACTGAATCTCGCGTTTATGATATTCTACAACTGAATGTGCTGCACACAGGCCGCCTCATGTTTCAGTTGACACAATATTCGAGATATCGCAGTGTATTTTCATTAAGGAATATCATAAACGAGAGATTTAGTTGAGTCTCTTGTGAAAACCAAATTGGTTTGCAAATGAGTGTATTTCTCGAACACAGTCCAATTTGGGTTCAAGTTGAACATAAGTTTGACGGAAACTCGGGAACTGCGCCTACCTGATGAGCCTGAACTGGAAGGGCGAAACCGGTCATGGGCTGTCGAGGAGTTTTCAGCAACCTTGTGAGTAGTTTCCTTTATGAAGAGATTCCAATCTGTTAGATTGTTTCTAACAGAGCAAAATGCTCTTTGGTTTTAAACAATAAGTTAACAACGGAATAAGAGACATGGTACTGTGGTAGACAGGTTGGCTCAGGGTGTCTCTGAGGGTGATTAAGCGGAATAACTTGTTGAGTTCACTGTCCAAGGGTGTATAAGAAAGCCACGTGCCTGTGATTAGTGGACAGCATGTATCATGACCCCAACTTCTTTTCAACACACACACACACAGTAAATGACCTGGTAAGTCTTGGAAATGCTCGCTCGCTCACCTTAAAGGTAACTGAGCCGCTGACTACGGTGCACTTGTTGACCGCTCAGTGACCTGAATGGATTGAGCTGTCACGTTGTCCACGCGGTCACGACAATCCGTCATCATGGAAACACAAGAAACATGTAGCTTCTGTTACTATGACCAGTTTGACCGGATTAGAGGTGGGTCATCTGTTTAAAAGTCGTCACAGCATGCCAGTGCTACGTTTGAACCCATTAGCTGCAAGCCTATCACAGTTGATTGACAATGAGTATGAGAGACTGTTTGGTGGGCAGATTCCACTTCAACCGTTTGATTCTCACAACTTGTGTGTTTGTTGGGGATCAGACTGACACACTGGGTTCAGTTTTGACTACGTCAAGTTTTCCGCCCTACCTACAAGTGGATACTGTACTGGCACCCAGGGTAGAACTCCAGATTGCTCATTGGTTAAAGTGCGAAGGATGGTCTGAATCCGATCTGTGCACTTGGACTGCTCCTGTCTAGGCTTGGGCATTCCGGCGGCATCTCGGCCCTCCTGCTTCTCTCGGGAAGCAGCTAGGCACCGAAAAGCTGACACAGCTGGACCATGCTTCCAGGCTTCCTAGGACGAACCGTTGCATCAGTCCGACGGCAATGAGAGGTTGGCAGCGAATACACTAAAGGAATTCACTGCACAATTACTTTAACTCAGTGGACGAATCCTTGACTTGTTTGCTTAAAATAAAGCAGTTGCAAGCCATCGGACAGTCTAAACATCGTGCCATGAAGAGCGGGTACCGGTCCCGACTGTTTTTATTTTCGCCGACTAATGTGCATCGTAGAAGTGGTAATGGTTATTGATCAAAGGGTTCATGAGGTCTGGACACGTATTTCCAGAAAATGAGAAAAGAACTACATCGGTTCGAGAATTTTCACGTTTAACAGATAAGACATTTAGTATGCTGGTAAATCACAAGGCTGATCCTACTCAGGCGCGATTCCACCTGAGACTGAGACTGTATCACCACCCATTTTTGCATCACTGCTACGCAGCATGTCTCAAAGTTTTTGCCATCTTCTTAGATAGCGGTTCTTCCGAACTTCCTATGGAGTGCCAGGTCCTCCCATGACCCAAATTCAATTTACAGTTTTTCAGACTTATCCGCTACAAAAGCGGAGCTTCGGATGTTGCCTTCAGCTGAGCGTAGACAAGGTGTTTTTGGAAGTGAGGTTAGCCGTTCCTTTCAGTTAGTCTAATCAACAGATCTGACTTCATACTGTACTGCTCTCAGGCTCAAGACGCGTTTGCTGCTTAAAGGAATCGACTGTCTTGATTCGCTTTCTCCACTGGAATCAAAGGATTCCGTTCGGACTACGGAAGAAACCGACTGATTGTATATTCTCGAATCCAGCTAAAGCTGATTTCAGTCATAAACGTTCATCTTGCGATAATTTCCTGGCGGTTTGCAATCAGGAATTGGTGGAACCTGTAACCTTGGAACAGAATGAAGTAGACACACGGCCTTATATGGTTAAAAACCATCGCGTCAAACCTTCAGTTAGTTGTCAGCGTCGCGTGAACAAGTGTTCCTTGTTCCGACCCCGTCGATGACAGCATTGTCTGACTAGAAGTTATTCTGGTCACTAAACACATCGTCTATTGCGGTATTCAGTGCCCCCTTCCAAACGCTACTGTCGTGTGTTTGTGGAGTAACTTCCAGTTTTTCAGGAGCACGAAAGAGCTTGCATTCAAGGTAGGGCATTATTCAACTGGAATGACCACCAGCACCCCGGAAGAGATGATTTAAACCATTTGCTTTAGGGGTTTGGTGTTGCCGTAATTGTCAGTCTCCGAGATGACGTCTGAACTCTAGGGTAAAAGTGAACGGCAGTTAGGCCCGGAAGCAGCTTGATAACCCCAAGAAGGAGCCGAGTGGGGAAGTCTCATCAGCCGACCGGGTAAGAAAGAACGGATATGTATGTATGTGTTTGCTTCCATGGGTGACTGAAGGCTTTGACTCGTGTACAGGATACCAAAAACCCCAAAACCATACCAAGTCCCTTGTTTGGGTTGCTACTTTTTGCCTGTGTTTACCTCTCTTTTGATCAGACATTGATATCTACAACACACACGATGTCCAGATGTGGAACTCGTCAGTTCCTTGGAATTCCAACTTTCAGGAAGAGAAGGGGGTAGACGGTAATCCCTCAGACCGGTGTTGCAAGGAAGTGCGAGGTCGATGTTTACGGAGCATCTTAGTTTAATTTGCCACCGAGATATACCCAGAATGGGCTGTCACCTGACACCTGTGGTCGGTTTCCCAGTTTAGTAGCTTCCAGCAACCTTCGCCTCTTGACCGTCATCCCAACAGGTGCACTCGGTGATGTGCCAGGCAGGCTTACCGAGTTTTTCAACTTGGTACTGAGACGATGACCCGCCTTAGCATTCTGAACAACCCGGAGTCAAGAGCTTACAAAGATAATGGAAGTAACTTTCTGTGACCACTTCCGTAAAGAATAAAGTGACTGTTTACCAACACCAGCAAGCTCGCTTTACACTCTTTGGGCGATTCTAGTGGTATATTGGTAGACAAGCACTCGACCTTTAAATCCGCTAGTTTCATTGAACCTAGAGGACTGAAACCGCAATCCAAAAGCATCATACTCCCACTAGCTACTGTTCCCTCTGACCGCTGTTCACCTAAACTAATTTGGACATCACTTACCAGCCCACCTGTGTCCTTCGAGTAAAAGAATAAGTATAATAAGACACGTTAACTTGGGTGAAAGCCTGGGTGTTTCTGCCCATTTAAGCGAGATCAGGTTTAGTTTTCCCCAGGATCTCTAACGTGGAAATTTAGAAACTTTGACTCAAATAGGCTATTCTGCATATTCTAAGTAATCCAACTAATCTTCAAAAGTAATGGGCTAAGCTAGCCTTGTTTTTTCTCAACTGAGCAGTATACGGTGTCGATCGTTAGAGTTTATTCCCACCTATCAACATACACCGTGAGGAAAATGCTGTCGTTCGAATGGAATTAGTCACACTGTGAAATTAACAGTCGTGTAGCTACCGGAAGAGATTAAACTCAGCTTCACCTACCGTCAGCATTATTACGTTCAGATCCACCAGTCAAACAATAGGGAAGCCGTATTGATCGAAAAATCGATCGATACGGCTTGCCCTAGTTGTGTTAAGGGACGGGCGTATCTATGACTCACATCAGGGACGGTTTTTTCGCGTACGTGTGAATAGGTGGTCCATGAACTTATCATGAGAATGATTGGTTGGCTGTGTTTACGCCATCTCAGACACGCTTCCTCATGAAGTTTGAAGTTGACAGACGCACGCACACACAGACACGCTTTTCAAACTGCCCTTCTTAGCTCGGATGGAAAAAGTTGAATAAACCTTGGCAAACGTAAGATAAGTAGACTGCGGAAATGCACAATTTTTGCGACCTCGAATAGGAGAGAAGCACATTTCTTTTTCAAATATTACTAGTGTTAACGAGAGGTCCAGTTGAATCTCTGGTTTGTTATATTCCACGAGCGTTTGTGCTGCCCAAGAGCCGTCTCACATTGCTGAAATTTCTTTGACGGTCCACCACCCGTTCCGCCCTTCTTGGGACTCATCAGATAGGTGCACTCCAAGAGTTCCCATCAATCTTATATTCTACCTGAACACAAACTAGTTCGCAAATGGTGAAATACACCAACTTACGCATAATTCTATGCTGCAGAAGAACATAACACTGATGAAGACTCAGCGACCGCGTCTACTGGATGAGCCCCTAGGACAATGGGGCAGGCAGGCTGGACAGTTTGGGGGTTTTCAGCGACCTTATGAGTAGTATATTGTGTCTGGGAAACTCCAATGCAATATCTCAAGTATCGTACCAACTGAAACACGAAACGAACTTTGTACAGCAAACTCATTTGAAGAATAACACAAGCTAGCGATTCATTTGGGACTTTCGCTAACCGATCTAATTCAAGACTGTGAGTGCATTNTTCGTTATACGCCTAGCTAGGGTTGAATCTGTTAATCGCCGCTTGTTTTTTCACCAGTGCGCTCGGCACTTTTTGATAAAAGTTGTTATCGGCGTTGTCAACGCGACTGAAAAGTCACTCTTCTCAAAGAACCAAACATCTATACACACTGACTGCGTAACTAACTCTGACGCACTAACGCCAATTTGTCGGAAATTTTGTATGAACTGCCCTTGAAAATAGTTCTATACCAATGGTGAGCCGATATGGCCAGGAATAGGAAAATGAGAAAAAGGTGACAAAAAAGAAAACTTTGCGGAAATGATGTGTCACGTGTTTCTGAGAACATCACAAACGAGAGATTCAGCTGGGTTCCAGGTGAGTCTCTCGAAAAACCAAATTAGTTTGCAAATGAGTGTATACTGGCTAAAATGTGTTTCTCTTGCTGTTTAGATAAACGCGTTTGATGAAAAATTTGACTGCATGATATGTGGACGTAATACACCGAGTTCTAAACAACGTTTGGAAAGGTTCCATAACATCATGATAACTGAAAAAAATGTTTGACACAGCAACGGAAATATGCGACAAACGTGAAAACAGGTGAGAGTGAATACAGAATGCGCGATAAAGAGAATATTCCGAACGAGAGAACTCCCCACCAAAATCTGGCTTATGAGAATAGGATGGGGCATGACCTGTATGGTCGATAATAACTTTATGAGTAGTGCTCCTCCTGCTACCTTCTGACCGGAGGTTGTGCACGTTAAATGTTCGGCCACAGGTGGCTGAAAAGCTGTGTGATTAGCCCAAATTCAGCGCCAGCCAATTCGTAGTCACGTTCATTTGCTAACTTCCAGACTGTATTGTTTACATACCAGTGCACTTTGTTGTTGTAATTTGATGGAAGTTGAAAAATTTCAAAAAAAGAACCGTTGAAGACGTATGCGGTTCGAACCGATCAACCCTGGTCAGTAACTGATCATGGCATGCTATAAACAGTGCTTCTCGGCTTTTCATCATCGATTGGCTTCATTTACAGGACGAAATCTCCACGATAATTCCCAAATCTCTTCACACTACCAACGTTCTATAAGCACTTGTGTACTAATCAAAATAAATCTTTGAAGAACATCATTCAATTTCATGTGTGTGTGGGAGAGAGAGAGGACCTTGTGGTGAAGATTTGTTAGTGTCGGAGCTGCGTTGGAATCTCTCTCCGTGCACTCTGTTTAGGCGAGTTATCGGTCGACTCCTCAACTGAGCTAACCAAATATAACCCCAACAACGGTTGTTCTGAGAGGTGTCAAACACCAGACATTTGAGCGCAGCTCATTCCTAATGTCTGGCTAGTAAAAGTGACCTATTCGTTGGTTGTTCTGGCCCTCAAGAAAAGCATGCTTCTCGGTTTTCATCATCGATTGGCTTCATTTACAGGACGAAATCTCCACGATAATTCCCAAATCTCTTCACACTACCAACGTTCTATAAGCACTTGTGTACTAATCAAAATAAATCTTTGAAGAACATCATTCAATTTCATGTGTGTGTGGGAGAGAGAGAGGACCTTGTGGTGAAGATTTGTTAGTGTCGGAGCTGCGTTGGAATCTCTCTCCGTGCACTCTGTTTAGGCGAGTTATCGGTCGACTCCTCAACTGAGCTAACCAAATATAACCCCAACAACGGTTGTTCTGAGAGGTGTCAAACACCAGACATTTGAGCGCAGCTCATTCCTAATGTCTGGCTAGTAAAAGTGACCTATTCGTTGGTTGTTCTGGCCCTCAAGAAAAGCAAACTTATTTTTATCTTGGTTCTTCTTGTAAACGATGTGGACACGGGTCTTGAGTAATTTTGCAGCCAAAAGCTGGATACCTTGATAGTAAATCGATCGCACCCTGAAATACGACTTCCTCCTTAACCTAGGGTAGCCAGCGGGCAGGAGTGTCATCTGTTCAGCTGGGATTAGGGGTTGGTTTGTCCCATCATAAGTAGTGGGATATTTTAAAGTAGTATAATTCCTTCGCTCTTGTGAACAGTGATATTTAGAATGGACTTAATGTGGCGGTGTTTTTTATCGTGCCATTCCAAACAGCCGATTCCTATAGGATCAACGTCACTGTGACTCGAGTTCCCCTTTGGTGAAAACCTACCTAAAGAGCTCCAAGAAGGACGAAATCGGTTGGGGGCTGTCGAAAAGTTTTCAGCAACTTTGTGAGTAGTGTATTGTGTCTATACAATGTATTGCTATATCTCCGGCATCGTACCAAATGAAGCATGAGACAGCCTGGTGAAGCAGTTGAAAAAGAGCACCATAAACGAGAGATTAGAATAATGTGTCACGTGGGATAAAATGTGTTTCTGAGAACATCAAAAATGAGAGATTCAGCTGGGTTCCAGGTGAGTGTCCCGTCAGAACCAAATTGGTGTGTGGATGAGAATATAATTCGAGTTAGGGTACTGTTTTTAATGCATCAGAAACGGAGGGATGCACACAGTTATTCGCTCGGGCGTGACCCAACTAAGACAGGTCAATCGTATACGCGGGCCGTTCTACACAAAACGCCATTTTTATTCGTATTGCACCCAACTACCATAGTTTTCTCCTTCGCGAATGCCACTCGACGTCGTTCCCTTGTGAACTACTCAACTGGTCAGGTCCCTCCAAGAGTAGACCAAGTGCCGAGAGAGTTCATCTTTGAGGAACTCTGCTATTTATCTGGTATTTATCTGCAGAGCAGTTTTACTATACTTTCCTGCTGTGGGACGGACGCTTCGAAAGATAGAGTGGAACGGTCTCATTTGAAATTTATCCTTCCAAAGAGACATGATCTTATACTTGTTCCCTGCCTACCGGTCCCCGATACTAACTGACAGAAAGCGACGTATTCGTGGGGAATACTTTCCCCTGAAATATGATTCAAGAATGTTTACTCTTATTCACAATTCTCTCGATATTTGGCTTCTTATGGATACTATAAGCTTACATACGGGTAAATACATTGCTCGATTCTATGCCAACGAATGCACAAATTTTGTCACACCGCACACCCTCACACCCCTCCCAGGGACTAGCACCAGTCGCTCCCATGAGAAAAGTTCTTTGAAGTTCAGGGTTTCTTGGAAATCAAATTTTGACGACAATGAACGAGTATAACAAAGTATTCCGAACCGTTTACTCAGTTAACTAATCAGGTCTCAGTAGTGTGGTATACTTGGCTAAGTTGCAAACCAAATTAGTTTGCAAATGAGTATATATTCGCTAATTTCGTGCAATTTGGTTTCAAGTAGAACATAAGGTTGACGGAAACCCGGGGACTGCGCCTACCTGATGAACCCCAAAAGGGCGAAACCGGTCGTGGGCTGTCGACGGAATTTCAGCAACCTTATGAGTAGTACATTACAAAGTTGCAATTTAGTTTGCTACTGGTAGGAGGCGATTTCGAGATAACAAAGTACATTTTCTTAGGATGACATGCCGACCATAAGTCACAAATAAGTGTAATTTGCCAACTGTATACAGTGTGGTGATCGGGGAGAGCATGATATTGATCGGAAACTACGCCTACTTGGTAAACGCAAGAAGAAAGAAACCGATGCTGGGCTGTCCAAGAGGTCTCAGCCATGTTATAAGTAGTGTGTTCCATCAACAACAAAGCCAATTTTCAGTGTCAACCTAGAAAATCTGCGACGAAGTACACCCCATGGACTATTACTGGAGAGATCATCCTGAAGGACCAATCAAAAATGTTCTCCAGGAGCATTCGTGCCGATAGTCTGTACATACGCCGCTTCAGAATGAAGACGTAAAATGGCTAATTCAAGCCCTTCATCTTTTAGACAAGCCTTATTAGACCGAAAAAATGATTAAATGATTAATTCTGGAGTCTGAAACAGTTGAGATTACAAAACGACCAGTGAAACTTTTGAACATCGTCACAACTCAGACCGCCAAAGATGAACTGGAACTGTGCGGGCATGCAGCAAATTTAGACAGCTCTCTGGACGGCTCGCTCTCAGAAAACAGATTAGTTCGTTTAGTTTGATTAGTTCTCAGGAAAATCCACCTATATGTGTTTTTTCCAAGTCGGTACAACTCACAAGAAGCCATCTTCAGTCGACAGACTTACGTTGTTTTATTCGGAAGGGTTGACATCTACGTAGAATGGATGGACTCCATTTGGTGGGCCTTCAGCCTTGTTTGGGATCGATTTCAGTTTACTGATTTCGACTTTGTTCCTGTACCCTATAAGAAATGTGAAATGCGACGTGAGCAATCTCGGATTCCTTATGCCTTGGAGAACTGTGACTGTATTTAACAGACGTATAGTCACATGGACGGCTCACAATTTTGTTGCTTCCAGTGTACACGCCTGACGTCGGTTATAATTCACTATACACTATTTATTTGTTTTTACGTCAGCGTGCAAGCATTTCCTGCCCTCTGATGTTGGGGGGGGGATATTTACAACCAGGCCATGCACTGCCTTTGACTCAAGTTTAGGTCTCAGGTACTATCCCAGTTTGCAGATTCCTAACAAATTCAGACTCTCTGTACTACTATGACGTTGCGCATGGAAGATAAAAGAGTTCTATTTATGCTGATATTTTCACAACATTGTAGATCTTTTATAATGGAGCGCCATATTGGTATTTAATGAGCCCCAGTATTTCATTTTATTACTTGCAATAGCATATTAATCCGGTAAATGTGTTTTTCGGCGAGGTAGACCCTGACATCCTCAGCTAGGGCCAGTCAAGTCACTCTTCACAGCCATACATCACATCGCGGCCAAACATGGGGTGCCAAAAAGGATCCTAACCGACTAGGGGCCTCGCTTCGAGAGCGGAGAGTTTAGGAATTGCTTGCAGAAGCTGGGTATCAGACGGCTAAGGATGACACCATACCACCCGCAAACAAATGGCCTAACGTAATAACCGAACGATCAAGGAGTGGCTGACGGCCAAAGGAGGTGACTGGGAAGTGAACTTGCCAATGGTGTTGCTAGCTCATCGTGCTTCCATACAACCAACACAGGCAAGTCCCCGTTTATGCTGCTGTACGGTTGATCAGGATATTGGATTGTGGCCGCTTGTCGCCGGATAATTTGAATTGAAACGCTGTCAATAAAAGGGAGCTGACAAAACGCTTTTATTGGTTAAAGTTTCGGTGGCCGGCAAGACAGACAGGAACGACTTCAAAGTTCAGACGAGCATAAGTTTGAGTGTTGATTCAAGCCGGAAAGACTATCGTATCTGTAATGACTATCTTGAGCTCGTCTTACGCAGTGTGACAGGTCAAGCCGGCTGGGCTATAAACGCCCAGTGTTTTACTTGCGTTCAGCAAAGGTAAGCCTGGAAAACATTCCGACCATCTTGGTCGGTTCGATTGGCTCCTACCCTCCACTTCCCCTTTCAGTTTAGTGCTACAGCCTCGACCACTTAACAACCCACCGTCTTGGAGACAATTAGGGCTCCGCCCTATTCGCGACGGTGATTGGTTAGCTTGTCACTGGTCCATGTTGTCTACCATGGCATCAACCAATCAGATATAAGCAAATGTTTGTGTGCGTGATGTGCAGAGACGAGTTGAAGAGTGCTTCCCTGAGATCTAACCAAGCCAACGATTGTGCATTGGTGACGGTTAGGCAGGTCTACACACAGAGAAGAACAGCTCACCTCTCGGGTCACTGTGTTCAGGCTAACTCCCTCTGGTTGGTCGATTGTAGTCATACTAGGTCTTGTGCGCATTTGTCGGCCAGGATTTGCCTGGCGTTGATCGATTTACAATGTCCCTGGAATTGCTCTGCTGACGCCGCCATTGTCCGCTTTTCTCTGGCCCAACGCTGGCAAAAATTCACCGAACTCAACAAATCGCGGACAGAATCTAATCCACTTCTCTCCGACCGGGTTACAATGACGACCGCTGCAATGTTACCACCCAAACTTCCCTCAACTCCTACTCAGTTGCACGTCAGTACCGGTCAGCTTCGTGGAGATCATAGTTCTGGAGATGGTCAACAGCAATCACTGAAATTTGACGATACCGTAGTAACACCCAACTTATCCGAGAATTCGATGATGGTATTGTCACAATCAGTTGATTCCTTGCATACTTTGGCTACTAACGGAGGAGTAGACGATACTGAGGTGAGTCTGGTTACTGTTTTTAGAAGCGTGCTGTTCGAACGTCGCATACTAGGTCAACAGCTTCTCACTAGAGACCGATTAAGTGAAGTCATGAAACACCGTGGTCCCACCTGTTTCAGACATTAGTTTTTGTATCTCACAGAACTTTGGAGAAAAAACTTGTGACAGCCGCTCTCGTTTTTAGAAGACAAGATCTGTTCGCTCGCGGTTGATGTACTGCGGAGTCCTCATGGACTAACTGTTCGCATTAGATATGTTGTTTACGTTGCGGGTTGTGGTTGGCTCATATCTCGTAAGTCACAGTAAAGCACTGTAGGTAGTCATAAATGGCTTCGGATGCTAGGTGTCCTTCCCGAAATCCAGTAATGACACAGGACAAAAGCAAATTGGTTATTCAGACCGTAAATAGAATTTGAGTCCTATGCATCTGACCTACACTTGGTTTGCTAACGGTCAACAAGCAACCGCCCAGTACAGCTGATACGTTCACTGGGAAATCCCAGAGAAGAAAAGTTGCTATCGACGAGACATTGTTTTATGGATTTTTCCTGGGACAGGAGAGACTTCGGAAAACCACTCCATATAAAAATTTCCCAAGAGATAACCAATTTTTGTCACATGAAAAGCACGGTTGCAGTCTCACCTGGAACAGGGGGGAGTAAGGCTTAATGACTAGTGCCACTTGACTTGTACTTTCAACTGATCTGATCCACACACTTTAAAAGTGTAAATTGCCACTGAAGGATTTGATGGGATCGAACCCAAACTACATGATGGCAGACAAATCACCTAATGTCGGTAACTCCTGGTGAAGTGTCGAGAAGTCCAGAACAACTCATCCACGATAGACATACGAGCCACACTCCGTAAGTTGCGCTGGTTAGGACATGTACTTTGTACTTCTGGCTGACGAGGCCTCTTTTCCTCAACCCGCCACTGAGCGGGAAACAACTGTTTGCGGTTATTCTATAACTTGTCAAATGAATTACAAGAAACTGATCCAACAAACAAATCCACCTTGTGGATTACTGTGCTTCAGATTGGACACCTTAGGACAGTATATAGCAACGGACCTATCATCATCGTTGTCAGCTGTAATAACCGCGTACTTGTTGTACAGTGGCTGTAGCTGCCACAGTTTCGTTCACCGATAATTCGGGGAGGTGGAGTAGGTAGCTGCACATTGGAGGGGGGAGCTGATAAATTAGTGCACAAATACAGCACTGTAGATGGACCTAACCCAACCATGCAGCCAGTAGGGCGGGTAGATGAAGCTCGTCGCATTCATTGCGCGGCTGCCAACGGAGGAATGCCGTTCCGTTGCTTCCCTATCCCTCTGTCTCCAGCAACATCAACCGGTTCGATGACTATGATACTGATGGTCTTTCACAAGGGAACACTGAAACCCTAGTCTTCTTGTTGAGCAGTCAGCCTAACAACATACAGTTCTAGGATATAGGTCAGAATGCGCGTTACAAATTTAGTGAGATATTGCAAAACACAGTTGTGAAAGTATCGAACATCAGTGGGATCTTTGTCAAGGCAGGCTCGTGGATTTTTGATGTGGTTGGCTGGCGCAAGAAATCCAGTTGGGGGAAGAGTCACCAGACATTTTTCGGAATGTCAAAAAGAAGACTGGCATCCGGACAGATCAATAGAATCCATTCAATGCAGGAGCCCGGAAGACAACTCAAAGACGAAAAGCTGCAACAGTGGACTGGGTCTCACAGTCACTACTGAACGTGTCATCTGTTCAATCGACTTCATCTGGTAAGGGAGCAAAATGTTCACTATGACAGCCCACATAATTACGCTCGAGTCCACATCCTCAGATACCTTTAACCCGGGTTGTTTGTTAGAAGAATTCTGAAGAATTCCTGGAACCGAAGACAGCCAAAAAATATCACGTCAGTTCCTAGGCTTTTACACAATCTAATATTGATCGACTTCATCCCACGCCTTAGCTAGCAATCTTGATAAGTTTTGTCGACCTTTCGTTACTAGTCACCTTCTCTGGAACGACAGGTTGACTTCTTGGGACTTTGTTTCGGGGTATCTCCAGCAGTCGCTGCCAAGAGATTCTCTAGAATCGATCACCGTCCAAAAAATCAAGACTTTAACATTTGAAAAACGTATTCATCGGACACCAATCATCAGGCACTCAAAAGAGAGCTCGCATAACCAGTGACTTGTATCATTTCCTTAGCCTGTGCCCACTGATTCTGCTACTTTATCCCAAACCCAGCCGACATTGTACACGCCTTGAGTGCGTTCACCCATCGATCAGTCAGCTGACGCACGGATAATATTAGTTCATGATTGGACAGATTCCCTGCAGCCCATGTCTGTTTTTCTTCCAAACAGTTGATTGGTTTCCGTATCACTGACGCTGTTGCATGCTGACACGCGTTTGTCTTGCATCCCACTCCGGTGCGCTTTTATTCCTCTCTGAGTACGCAGGTTATCAACAGGCATCGCAACGTGAACTTCAACTTTCTGAGTTTCCAAACGAAAGATTGGGAACCAGGAAAACTTTTTGGCTTTCATCTGTTAGATTTCTGTTTGATTTCTAGAAATTCGGGCAAATCGTTTCAGAAGGTTTTGTCTTTGTTGAGTCTCGTCGGACGGGCGTAGGAAGATCGGACACATGAATTGCAGTGTGTTACTTCTGAACTACGCACCCGCAAACCAGTTAGAAATTTGCTTCTTGACTGACTAGTTAATACTGCCGATGAAATGTTTCCTGATGCTCAGCGATTCTCGCGAAGCAACTGTCATAGGACTTAACTGGGTGTTTGGTCAGTTGCTTCATGCAACAAATAACAGCAGGTAGTTAGCTAAGAAACTGATAAGAACGATGTAAACGTTGTCATTGTCGCCCTGTAACGCTGGACGCCAACCTAGATTGTGCTCACTCAACACCCTTACGAAGACCTTGAGTGTAAGTTCTAACAACCCAGGGTTGTGCGTCTCTGCCTCTTCCGGGGTTGTGAGTCTCTGTCTCCTTCCGCAACCCCCCTCGCTTCTGCTGCTAGAATATCGTCATGTGGAACTTGATGCTCTCCTAAAAAATCCAACGAGTCAGATAGTTTATTAGGACACCCCGAGAGGCATTGAAAATTGCAGGTGCTATTGTATGGGGAAACTTTCGTTAGAAGGATTACAAAAGCTATAAAATCTGTTTTCAGAATGTCCTTCTCGGAAAGTGGGTCACCTGGAAAACGCGAGTATCGAACACACCCTAACCACTCGTACTGTAACACGGATTTAGGTAACAGAAAGAAAAATCGTTCAGCTGTAGCACCCTTTCGGTGCTTAACTGCCGTGCCACCAGAAGGAAGAACGAGGGTTGGGATACTGCCAGGTTGCCCAAGCCTAGACAGAGGAAGTCGAGAGGCAGAGTTCGGGTTTGAACCACGGGACTTCCGGTCAGTAAATTCGCTCTCTAACCACTGAGCCATCTCGTCCCCGAAATATATTAGGAGGTCCCCTTCGAGGTTTCAATGCCTGATCATACGAATAAACAATGATGGTAGTGAAACGAAATTAGTTAAACAGGGATTCGGTGTGATACCGTAATACGTTTGATATGACAGAGTTCGTAAAACCGAACCGGTTTTCGTTCTGTTATGAGTCAGGATGTGCATCTCGGCCATTTGCTCTCCCTTCTAATAACGTTCTGTAAACCAGATCAAGTTTAGGCGCTTTGCTGGGGCTAAGGAGACACTGGGTCTTGCAGGAAGACACAACATGTCTGGAAGCGGTCTTCCAGGGGATAAAATCACACCCATGCTTTCCCGTGTACTTCAGAATCTCATGTGGGACCCGGGACGGCGACGATCAGTCCTTGTTGTCTTTAATTCCTTGTCGTTCAGGAATCACTATGCTTCAAGAGCTCGCATTCTTCTGCCAAGCAGCAGTCGTCCGCCCGGTTCGCATGATTTTCGTAGATGATTCACCCACCCACTGAGCTCGTTTCATCTTTCGTTCGTAAACCGATCAGTGATCTTCAGTTAGCTAACACACGGGTATAGTGAAAGTATACCAAAGTCGGTGAACCACACTGGAAACTGTTCATCCCGTAAGCTAGTCATTGGCCGTGTGAAATGAAGTTCTTGGAAAGAAAATGGCTGTGGTTTTTCAAACCGCCCTTATTTCGGCCATTACTTTAATGGAAGCGAAGTCCGTTGGAGCTACGCCAATAGCAGGTCTTACGGAGTGGCCTCTTCAGATCAATTTTTCAAACCCTTATCATCGATCCAACTGAGTCAGTTGGCGGGATTGCATGACCTTCAACACAACCGGCTTAGCTGATAGACTAGAGGATCCCGGCCTCACAGAGTTGAGCCCACTGCGTAAACGACCGTTTTTCATAGTCGTACACCATAATTTGATTGGTCATCGGACTAGGTTTCGAATCGGCAAGGAGACTATACTGGGATATCATCAGGCTATTGGTAGCCCACGAATTATTACAAATCAGCGTGGCAAGCCACCTGCCGACACTGCAGTAGAAACTGATTACTTCGGTTTTGTCATGTGTCAGAACTGTTGAACGCATGGATGAGGGCCAGGCTGGCAAGACTTTAGCTAACGAGTATGAAAACTGGAGTATGGGCCATTGGCTATAAACTTTTTCCCTTTGTCCAGGGCCAAACGATTTACTGTTGGTAGTCTGGGGAAATGGGGAATTTCGAATTGAGGTTTCGTCCTATACATGAAGCCAACCTACACTGTGAGGTACCGTACAGCTGTCCTTACTGGGACTCATCGGCTGGGCGTATCTCACAAAACTCAAGCGAGTTCCGAATCGGTGGCCTCTCAGCTATCAACCGTTTGGCCTCAAGCGGTTGGACACTAATGTGATTAGTTCGCACCATAAGTAGCTCACAGGGAAAATAGAACTCACTTGGTGAGTGGAACTTTCATCTGAGTAGTATTCACTCGAGGAGTCAGTCAATGATGGAGTCAGTCATGATGGGACTGAAAGGGGGCGTGGAGCTCTATCCTATCTAAGCGAGAGCCAGTCACACTGCTGGCCAAATTGGCTTCATTTGTAGGACAAACTATTCGTTGTCATTGTATTGATTTGCATAAGATCCAGTTGACCAACTGGTCTGTTTAGCTCAAAAAGTCCGAATCTAACATGCATTCATATGAGCTATCCTCATCATAGTCAAACTATGGCCTTAGATTTATCGGTCATGAATCATTAAGGTACCGATTTTTCAGCTGTGCGAGTTCAACTGTCTCCTATTCAAGAGGATCATGCTTCAAGTAGGAGGTGGACAGACCAACTGTGACACTAATTTTGTAAATATGAGTTTACTTCACCAATCTGAATGACCATACAATATGGGAAACTACTTATTCAGACTGTAAGTAGAGTCCGAAGCTTCTCCTTCCGATGTGCGCTTGGTTTGACATGCATTAAAAACGGGTCAGTACAAGTGACTCGTTCACTAGGATATCTCAAAGGATGAAGACTCTGTAAACAAAACACTCTCATGGTATGGATTTTCAATGTACGAAGCGACCCCGGAAAACTGTCCAACCGACTTTATTTACGACTTTCTCGTGGCGCTATCTGTCAGAATTTCGAGTTCATTCCTACACTTTGCCTAGGTCTCTGATCAGGCGGACTCCTAGGCCACTCATGAGAAGCTTGGTTTACGTCCAAACGATTTGAATACCTGAAATCGCCATTCCTGCCCATAAGCTCTGGATAATAGAGGGAAGAAACGTCAATAGCTGGGAGATTATGACATCATTGCTTGGCGCTATCATTCATCGTTTTCGTGACTGACGGAGGTATGTTTGTGTCTCGAATTACCATTTGCGCCTATGTTACTCTAATTCGGTCGGAGAATTGGATGATGGACCGTCGGTCGTCATGACAACCACTCCAGAGAATTGTAGAGAGATTCACGCACATTCAGTCAGCATCGACCGCACGCGCAATCCAATAACTTGCACGTTGTTTTCGATAAACAGGCAAACAGCCAGCCAGCCAGCCGAGTCAGTTAATTTCGTGCTCGCTACTCGTTGCACACGCAACCACACATGGTCAGTCGATGGTGGGTGTTCCACTTCTCTTGACTATGTGCTTACCTGTACTAACATCTTGGGCCGCATTCATTAGCATAACGCATGAATTAGGTAGTGCGTTAGCATAAGTCCATCGCCTTCTCGGGAATACGAACAATGTTTTCGTTGACACACACAAACCGCTGTTCTTTAGGTATAAATCAGGCATCGACCTTCAGTTTAGCCTTCCTTCAAACACACCAGTTGACTGGGGATCGATCGAGCCGATTCGATCTTTTTGATTCGATGTAATAACAGCGATGGGGTAAAATGTTCCATAGCGGAGTAGTTTCATTTATTGGTTTATTCATCTCTGACGAGTCTGGTTGACTTTCGTCGGTGGTGTGAGGATCATCCTGTCTGGTAATTCTAAGAAGGAATGATGCACAGAGTACGTGGCTTCCTTTCAACACGGAGCTTCAGTGCAGCTCACGGAAGACATCACTACCGAGAGGAAACTGAAGCAACACAACTCAATCGATATTTTCCGGGGAGCTACCTTACGAAATCGTTCAAGACAGGAAAGTTAACTCATTACGGTGGTTACAGAATTTGTACAAAGGGAGAGCAAATAGTGAATATTGTTTGCCGAGGTCGGTAAATTTGGCAAAGTTTTGTGAATTCCATCCACTGTGGATGCCATCAGTAATGGGTCCTCTGGAATGTCAAATATGGCGTCTTACTGAGTTGATGTTGACCATTGTCATGAATGGATGGGAACGAACGTGAAGACGGAAAATTGCTCATCTAAGGATTTCTCACGCTGATTTTTCTGATACAAGCCATTTCCTTTCTGTCAAACATTCAGTTCGAGGGGGAGAGGACTCGTGTCGCTTCGGATCGTTGGACAAATGAATGACGCACATAAGGCATCCAATCACCACTATCACATGCGAAGAATATACTTACCAGAGATAGTTCCTCTGTGGAAGGGGACCGCAAGCTAGGTCGCGGCCGTATGGGGGACCCTTGTCGCTAAGCTGTAACAGCATTTTGATGCCCAGCTGCTAGGCCACTCAAACGGGGCAAAAGAGCGGAGATACCTCTAGGTTGCGCAGGCCTAGACAGGATCAGTCGAGATGTCAGGGTTGGGTTCGAACCAAGGAACTTTCGATCAGTAAGTTTGCGCCTCAACCACTCGGAGTTGTCTCTCGCTGTCCTGAGCGAAAAATCGTTGTGGCTCCAATTCGAAAACTCTCTCAATATAGAGACTACTCTAGTCCGGGCGCCCACCAATTCCGTACACTGTGAAACACCCCAGTATCTCGATTGTTAGTTTTTTGTTTCAGCATCCTCTTCTTTGATTATCTACATGAAATTTAACAAATTCCATCACCAAGTGAAGCTGTATTTCCGGCCGTTTCTGTGAGATTTCGTTAGCAAGACTCGAAGCTTTACTTTGCGGAAATGTGCACTGAAACCTGAGAAACCTAGTTGGGTCGGGGGTCAGCAGAAAGTGAAAGCTCACTCAAACGCTCATTCATTCTGCACCGAGTGAAATCAGTTCAACATTGATAGAACCCGGATCCCGGTACCGTCGTCCTATTTAAGCATGTGACTTGGACACCAGAATCAAAGCCTCATGTCGTCATGGCAACTGAAATGAAAAGTGGGTGAATATGCCCAAGTTTCCAGGTCTCCCAGTTACGCATGATTTACAGAATTCGCATCATCTCCTATTATCGGATACATTTTACCTGTATGTGAGCAGTTGACGAACAGTCAATAGGACGTAAATTTACAGATGCAAGTCTGAAAGAATTCTATCGGCCGCCATTTGTTAGGAGTTGCTCGCTCGAGTTTATCTGATGATCCGAAGATGGTCTTTCCAAGTGGTTCCGTATATTTTTGACTAACAAGATCCCAGGGGACAGAAAATGAGCATCTCCAGAGAGTGGTCCCTGTTTGAGGGCATCCTGTTGCCTGAGATTAGCAGTAACGAAATACCGGTAGCTCAAGAGCACTGATCTGTTCACCGAGCTTGGCGACTGACTTGCAGAGGAGACCTCATCAGACCCATCCAACAATGGTCTGACGATGTCTCCTTGAATGGTGACGAAGCATATGCAAGATCGACAGCCACCTGATCAACTACCAAGCCTGTAGCCCAGAACATGTCGGTTTTCTGCCAGTAATTAAAACTGGGGAACTATGCCTACCTAATGAGCCGCAAACAGGGCTCTGGATGAGTCTCCGGCAACTTTGTGATCCGCCAGTAAAGAAAAGAAAGGATTATCAGGAGCTGATCCTCCTCCTTAGAGGGAACTTTAGGAAGTTCTAATGTTTATTTCAATCCCAGCAGTAAAAACCTTGTTAACATGCGTAGCTTTTCACCAATTTCCTCGACCAAATAGGGTTTCAAAAAAACTACACGCGACTGTTGACATGGTCAAGAAAGCTGAGTCCTTAGTGCATACTGAGACTCGCCAAGCGGACAAAAAGAGCTCACATACATGCTTCTCTGAAAAAGACACAGGCCTGGTAAACCTAGGACCACGTGCTCACCGATGTGAACGGGTGGGAAGTGTGAGCTAGTTATTTTCATAGAGGAGACTACTCACAAGGTTGCTGAAAACTGGTCGACAGCCAAATTTGTCGAAATCAGTCCAGTTTGGGTTGATGGGAACTCGGAAACTGCACGTACTTGATTAGCCTCAAGAAGGGCGGAACCGGTCGCGGACTGTCGAAGAGTTTTCAGCAACCTTGTGGGTAGTCTCCTTTATGAAAATACACTGTGATATCTCGAATGTCCAAAAAAAGAAACGTGGGGCGGCCTTTGTGTAGCGCATTTAGTTGAAGAATATCATAAACCTGGCGTGCTAGTCATCTTTATCAGGAGTTCCAGGCCAAATTCGGCTCGGATAGTGTGTAAAAGATGGAGCGCCATATAGTGCACAATTTGGAAACTTTGCAAATTTGCCAACTACCGTAGATCACCCACAGACGGACTAAAACGTTAATTTCTTACGACAACGATTTCAATTATTTTTCAACTTGATTCGATATGAGACGCAGTTAGTTTTGTTTTTCGGCCGTTTATAAGGTTTCTCACTCTTGTTGCATGACCTTACACACACACACATACACACAACTCTAATTTGTCAAAACAAACTGCGTGTGAATATCCGCAGGTACTGCGGGGCAGCTGTTGTTCTTGTTGCTTTCGCTGTTTTGTTGCTGTTGCTGCTGTCTCGACCCCGGTTGATTGTGGTTGTTTTTGTTTGCAAAAGTACCCGTCTTTTTTCAGCCCGTACATTTGTACTAACTTACCTATGATGGCAAACGCTTCCTTCAATGTGGCCACACCTCCACACAATGTTTCCACACTTCCTCTCCGCGTGAGGAGTACCACTGAGTACTCAAAAGCAAGACCTTTGTCCGACTTCTAGTGCTCTGCCATCTGATAAGAGTTCAGTACCCCATCAACAGAACAAGTACCAGTGAATAGAGCTGTCTAAATCCAGTCAAAAGGGGGTGAAACCGGTAGTGCTCCGTGGGAGGGTTTTCAGCAACCTTGTGAGAGTAGCGTTGTATCATTGATAGATCAGGAGTGTTAGAACAGCGAACTCAGTTCTGAGCGATAGTTTGGTTCACCACCACGTTGAAACGTGGTCAGCCACGGTCGTTCTATTCACTCTTAGTCAGCCGCAAGTTCATCTTATCATCTTTTTAGAAAGGTTTGTTAAACAATCAGTGGATTTGCTTACCGAAGCTCTCCAAAACAATGACTACCCCATCGACCCCAAACATCTTCCAGTTGTCTCCTGAATGAGGCCTAAGAGGGGAAACTTCCGGGTAACTTTATGGGTAGTGCCCGCAGTCAGGAAAACGTGTTTTTTTAATCACGAATATCATACCATCAAAAATCTAGGACCGCATTTGTGGGGCGCGTTTAGTTAAGGAATTTCATGCACCAGAGGTGCAGGTGTGATTCACTTGAGTCCTTCGTAAACACCAGCTGAAGTTGCATATGAGTTTCAGCACCGTATCTCGACGGGACGTACTTTTCGCAAGGTTTTATTGCAAACTCTTCAACCTTTGTGGAACAAGTGCAGTTGGAGGTTGTCACAAACCAGAGATTCCTCTTGGATTCGGTTCTATTTACATATTTAATATATTGTATTATTATATATTATATTACATATTCATGTTATATATATCATATATCACGTATATTTTTATTGTTTAATTATTTTGCCGGTGTTGGGCTCAAATTAGCGTAAAGCTGATAAGGAATCGAGTTTTTTCGGCCATTTGAATAAATTTCATTCAGTAAAACAACACATTAGTGGGATATCCATGAACAGAATGCATTCATGTTGATTACTGATTTTTTGGGGGCTTACATCATTCGTACAAATGTCTGCATAAGCAGCATGTGGATATTTGCCATGCGTTCATGAGGGGAATTCCGACGCATGTTGGCAGTTCATCTGAACACCTCACCGGGAGCTTTTCGTCGCGTCTGACGACTTGTACTTTTAAATTACGGGCCTTGAAACATACCGGAATATGTTAATCGATCGTTCAAAAGCAGATATGTCTTCTCTCCATATCACTTAACTTGCCAGATTTGTTGCGAAACAGATTATATTCATTTACGGGGCGAGATGGCTCAAGTGGTTATAGCGCGAATTTACTGACCGGAAGGTCCGTGGTTCGAACCCGACCTCCGCCATTCGACTTCCCCTGTCTAGGCTTGGGCAACCTGACAGTATCCCAGCCCTCGTGCTTCCTTCGGGTGGCATGGCAGCTAGGCACCGAAAGGGCGCTACAGCTGAACGATTATTATTATTATTTACGTCATCATGAACTAATTTCATTGCTATCTTTCTCGAATATGCGTTTACTGTATCAACCTACGCTTGTCTTACCATTCCACTACAGTGGACAGCCATTGTCCATACTAGCGACAGCTCAAGCATTCGTACACAGTATCGAGTAATATGACTTTCTGTCTCGATGAGGCTGAAGGACCGAGAGGCTCTGTGAGGCCGTTTGATGCCTATTGGAAGTCACCAGCATCTCACGCATCTCACGAAACTCAGTTTTGAGCCGGTGATCTTCCGACCAGTGGTTGAATACGACTGCTGTTTGGTTGGCCACGAGCGGCCGATCAACAATGTGATTAGTGCTCACTTGAACAGGACATGGCGCCACTCATCTTTCATTAAAGCATACCACATTATGTAGTCACGCATCGATCAGTTTATCGAGTGATGACTCCTCAGATATAAGTTATTCTTCTACTGAGCTATATTCGTAATGCGAATAAGTGTATTTCCACTGAGCTATTTATTGATTCAGGGTGATGTGAGTGGATTTCGCATAGATTTTATCCTATTAGTGAGGCCTATCTGCGCTGAAAAGCCGAGAAGCATTGTACAACTGTTTCATCCCTATTGGAATTTACCAGCAGTGCGCATCTCACGAAACTCAGAGAATTCCGAACCCGCAAATTTCCGGTCAGTGTTAGAAAAGCTGACCGTGAGAAATGCTCACTGCTGATGTTTACCAACAAAAAACGAAACAAACGCCCCTTGCTTCTCGACTTTTCAGCACAGACTGGCCTCACCGAGAGAACGAAATCTCTGTTGAACGTCACCAAATCTCTTCATATAATCATCGATTTGCTTTGTACCATTGCGAATTAGTTTGTAACTATCTGTCCTCGGTTCTTTAGGGGCAAGTCTAATCAGTCTCCACGGTGACCTGGGTCGAAACGATTCGATGACGTACTTGTTGGGTGTACTTTGGTGTGTTTCAAGAACCATAATAGTTTAAAAACAAAAGCTTTCCGGTCGCTGAAGGCCCTCGATAAGGCAATCAATTAAGGAAATTGATCAGGTGCATTTTGAAATCTTACTGGGATTGTGCGACTTCATCTTAGGTATATACCAACGATAAACGGTGCAGGTATATTTCATGTTCATACATTCGTTCATCCGATGCCTTTGAACTGAACAGCAAGCAATTCGTTACGCACTTTCCGTGTGCCCTTGACCATTGTGTTGAGGTCCAGATATTCGACATGTTTGAGTCGAAATCCTGTCACCCACCACAATACCAAGGCAAAGTTTTTATGGTGGGGTCGTGTGACGCTATACCACTATGCGATTTCTGTCCCAGAGGTGCGTGTGGTGTGATTCGGCACGCACAGCTTAGTAACCAGCCCTTAAGCTGATTCGGATGAAATTCGATAACTGGAGAAGGAGACTTATAATCGTACAGGTGGAACTCATGTACGAAAGAGGAACTATTAACGGCGAAAGGTTAAAAATCCCAAACAACATTTACGCGATCGCCTGGTGTTAAAGAGCGATCAATGTGCCCATGGTTTGATGGTCCCAGACCTCGTACTTCTTCATTATGAGTGTCGAAAACACGTCACTTGTTCGGGACTTGTTAGCAGATAACTCAATCATAAAACAACTATGCGGGATAGAACCACAGTTCAGGTTTGCTGCACTTCGGTCTGATCAACCCGCCTACGAGGTGATCACGCAATCATTTATCGAAATCACCGCATCATCGCCAACAATTAGAAATTCACAGGCGTGTGAACTCGCTACTATGCAGGCGTCTGCCCAGTGCCGTGATCGAACTAGTGTCACGTGAACAAGCGATATCAATACGACTTTGACTTGACCCGTCGCTCGTCTCAGCGCACGGCGTTTTGTGCTGAACAATGAGCACAGACAGACCTACTTCGATCGATGCTGGCGCACTTCGGGTTAAACGAATTCGATTTCAAATTTTGTGACCCGCTTGACGTTTTTGTTGTCTGTGTGCATCTGGCCGCAATGTTATTCTTAGGTGAACAAACAAGGAACTGTTGATATGTGAATTAGATACAATGTTTGGTGAGAATCCGATTCCAATTTGTGCACGTTAGGAGGCGTAGCGACTGACTAAGTGAACTGGTGACAGCGTGCTGTGGTTTTCAAGACTCTAACAGATGGAAAGCGACATTCAGACATAAACTCCTTGTCATCGACCTTGATAGGAGACAAGGTAAACACGTCTAAGTACGTAAAGTGGGGCAAGCGATAGAATTAAGCAACGAGTACACATTGTTGGACACCAGAATCAAATCTCCCACACTCTTCCACACACCACATCGATATTACTTCTTGGGATAGCAAGTAGAAGAAATGAACCTTCCCACTAGAAAAAGAACATGTATGCATACATTCTCTAAAAACAGTATTGTTTCCCCTGTTTTGAACTCAGGGAGTTGTAGGATGACCAATAACCGACATAGCTGACCAATATTTTTGCACCCAAGACACAACACTAGTGGGACAAAATCACGTTATTGATTTACCAAAAAACCGCTTGGGTAATTGATCGACTGAAGGCAAAGTGGGTACAAACGGTCATGTGCGAAGGACGGTTTTGAGGGCATGACTGTGGGGATACTGTTGTATACTTCCTTCTGACCGAATAAGATTCAGACTGGTCACATCTGAGGGTTCTGCGTGAAACTCTTGGTGGGCTATACCATCAGATGAAGATGTCCACCGACATGACTCAGTCATGCAAGCAGCGATGTTCCTGTGACACAGTGTACAATACACCTTCCCACGCTCTTCATCAGTGACAGGGTATCCAGTATTCAGCCAAATACAATATTCGTTGTGAACAAAAATTTGGCAGCCGGGACTAGCGTACACCTTGAACGTGGCGTGTCACAGAGCGTGACACGTGGCAAGTTTCACGCATCAGGAGGAGAGATGGCTCAGTTGTTAGAGCACAAATTTACTAACCGGAAGGTCCGTGGTTCGAACCCGAACTCCGCCTCTCGACTCCCCCTGCCTAGGCTTGGGCAACGTGGCAGTATCCCAACCCTCGTGCTGCCTTCTGTTAGCACGGCAGCCAGGCACCGGAAGGGTGCTACGGCTGAACGATTTCTCTTTGCCTATCCAGAACCCAGTGGCCAAAATCAAGGACCTTTAGGGAGCTATCTGTGTTTTGGAGGTCACAGGATTCTCATTGACTACTGTGAGGTCGTAAAAGTAAAGACTGATTTGTTCCTCTTTAGCTTCCTGACAAATATGGCCAAAGATGTATATTGTTTGCTGATTACAGAATCACACCTGAAAAAAATGCAAAAATTGATTTTTAACGTGCGCACAAGAGTCTTCTTCAGACTACGTTGTACTTTTAAAGAACTGTTCCGCAGAAAAGAATCTGTTTGGGGGAGTTTGGGTTCGTAATCTGTTTTGTTTTCCAATACACCAGAATTTGAACTCTAAAAACTGCTTTCGAAGTTTCCGCATCAGTCGCTGATTTTACTTGAATATTAATACTATTTATTATTATTTATCATTATTGCTATTTATTGTTTATTTGAATCGCCGAATTCGGCCCCGACGTGCAATATTGAGCTGTTTTGAGCTAGGTTATCCATTTTTGGCTAGAACTTTATCAGGGAGAGGCAATTCGGCATTGCTATAAGAAAGTGCACATCACTATTGGTGTTTCCATGACCTGCATGTTTCTGGCCGCACTTGGTTGCATCTGGCTTTTCCGACCAGTTCGAGTTTCCCGTGAGGTGCGCCGGGCGAATTGGTCTATGCTGTATTCGTACAGACATTGAATGTGTTGATCCCAACGCCATCTACATCGTTCGTGAACAGTTGACAAGACTATGGAAATGTTTGTACAAAGTCGTTGACATGCGCTCATGTGCCCTAGGTGGTTTACACAGAGCTTTCTTGCCTAAAAGAAGACTTAAATATCAAAGTAGCCTGAAGTGTCTTTAGAGGGATGGAGCGACTGCGTCATCGCGCAGGTTCGCATCACCTACACGTGTTGTTTGTTCCACATGTCTGAATCCCTGACCTGGCCCATCCAAACTTGGTATCACTGACGTAGAGTTATCCTCATTTGCATAGTTGAATATCTCCACTTATCCCATGTACTCATAACGATAGACCTCGACTGACAACTTTACTCTGTTCCAATTAGTACAGCCTCCCAACTTTCCCTGTGGCTAATTTTTTTGCGGTGGCTCTCTTCCTACCCCTTCTTCTGACTGACAGTCGTGCCCTACCGGGTCGATATGTTGCTGAATGATACACATTTCAAGACACTTACCCCAAATGCGTCTGTCTAGGTTTATCCTCACTCACCTATGCTAACCTTACTGTTACTGCCGACCGTCTACCAGTGCATTCTGACTACTGAAGATGTACTTATTGTAGCTGGATACCCCGAATTTTTTTTACAGAATTTCCATTCTGGGACATCCGAACTTAGGTTTCTTTGAAAGAAAAAAAACCACGAAGCAATGGTTTCTTTGTTGATTTTATGGAGAACATTGTTGTTCGATTCAAATCAGTCATCCCTTCGTCAGTGGAGGTCTTCAATGTTTCTCTCGACTTGTTCACACACAACCTAAGACTCTTTTGATGGTTTTTTATGTGATCAATTGGAAATCATGCAAAGTTGTCACTGTGTTAGGTAGTGTGGTAGGTAAGGCGATTACCTGTACCAATCCTCAACCGATGAGTAGCTAGGAGTCCTTGTGAACTGTTGTGGGATCCTCAAGAGAATAGTGGTACCTGTCTGTAACTGAACTCTGGCCGAATTTCACAGCGCGCAATTAATAATCCTTACGACGCCGTTTTTATACCAGTTCTGTGAACCTCATGAAATATGTAACTAATCGATATCAGCAACGGATGGTACTGAACCGATTTCAAATCCCACGTTTACAGAGTGTCTGGGACCTAAAACTATGGTATGTCCTGTCTTGAACAAAGCATGAGCTGATAGAACCCGCGATCCAGGAAGCAGACTGGATTCAATCCATCTGGCGTGCCGGAGTGAAGCGTTTTTCCCTTGTAGAATACACTTAGACAGCTTTTCATAACACAGCGTACTTTCTCACAGCACAAACTTTCCAAGCAGAAGACAGGAACTTGCATCCTTGTGAAGGATAATGTTTTACTCACGTGATCAAATAAAACCTGATCGATTGAAGTCACTGGGTGATTGCTTCAAGGCGGCAAATCTTGTTGTGACTTGTTGAACTTCGACTGGGGATCATCATGAGATTTCCACTTTAGGCATGTACAGAGGAGGTTTCAACATTCCTACCGTCAAAGCCGATAAACAAAGACCGTATCTTTAACTGATGGCTCCAAGGATAAGGGTACTTGCATGATCGGGTTATCCCGGATCGCCCGCACGATTTTGTGACAAGCGCTGTGACATTGCTTGGTGAAGACTTCCGTGTAGACAACATGAGAGCACCCATGAAAGTCTGATTCGTTGACACACTCGCCGTCTAATCACAGCTAGATATGTTATTTTTTACTGAACGAGCCGGGTCTAAACGGACAGTGTCAGCAATAGAGCATTGATCACTTCCGAGCTCAAGCACTGGTTCTCTTATCGTATTGACTGCCTGGATCGATATACCCCTTGACTGCGATCCCTGGATAACAGATATTTGATAACTTATTTAGTTCACCGCGTTGTTATCGGATCAGAAACACGACAAATTGCTATTCCGCCACTTCGTTCAATTTTTTGTGTCTAAAACACCATTGTTTCAATCACCACTCCGCCCGGTAGGCGAATCAGCACTCAAAAAGCAAGGTACTCTGGAAAACTGCCACTCATTCGTAGCTTTACTCTCCCAGGAACCAACTAAATGAAGAAGGGAATTAGCTTTGAGGTAACATACTTCATAGTCCAATAATTCATACTGATACCTTATCAGATTTATCCGGTAACTGAGGTCAGAATAGCGCATGATAAAAAGACCGTTTATGCAGTACGCTCATGAACGCTACAGTAAATTATCCCTGTTCGATGACAAACTGTGAATTAAAGTACTTTTGCTAGCCTAGATTGTGTCAGAAATAACGCAATCGATAGTATTTTTTGGGAAGAAAATAGAGGAAATTTGGTGTGACCTTTTCGATTATTTTGTCCAATAGAAGCAAAGTAAAATAGTTGTTTGGTCAGTGTTTATGATCAGTGTGTTTATGATGTCTTCAAGCATCACGTTTTCAAACATCGTAAACAAGGGATTCGGCTGGGTCCCAGGTGAGTCTCCCGCAGAAACCAAATCTATTGGCAAATGAGTGTATTTTCATAAGGTATTCTAACTGATTTCCCTCATTCCTTCGTAGCTGGACGAAAAAACGGTCCAGTTTCAGAGTGCATGTGGTATATGATAGAAGAATAGGTGTTAAATTGGCCAAAGTACTCAAAACACTTGGTTGATATGGATAGAATCCGAGGAGAGGAGGTTGAAGGTCATAGGTGTAAAAGTCTGCGCTACTTTACGAGTAAGAAAACTTAATAAGCGAATTACGCTCATTTGCAAACAAATTTGGTTTTGCGAGAGACTCACCTGGAACCCAGCAGTGATGCTTCATAGCAAGTATATGTGTTGCACCAGGCCGCCTCATGTTTCAGTCGCTATGATATTCGAGATATCACGATGCATGTTTATTCGTAATGCACTGCTCATAAGGTTGCTGATATTCTTCGGCAGCCGACGACCGGTTTCGCCCTTCTTGGGGCTCTTCAGGTAGGTGCACTCCCCGAGTTTCCGTCAACCTTATGTTGTGACGTAAAGCTGTGATTTTAAGATTAGTAATTAGTAGTTAGTAGGACACCTATATGTTAAAATAGGCTAACTAGCCAACTCCCGAAAAACTTGTGTACGGTACACCAGCTATTCAACCACCGTACTGAACTGACTCTACTTTATCAACCCAGCCGCATTTCATCATATTTTATCTGGTATCGTTTGCGCGATCTGATGTGTACTTTGGTTCTGAAGTTCCACCCAATTCGCGGGGTGCGATAGGCGCATCGCGTGCGTCAAATTTTCACCATCAACATTTCCCGTTGACCAGTGCCTCTGAGACCGACCACTTCGTCTAGCCCCAACAGTTTACCACGAATAAGTCCAAAATCCCATTACTTGCTAAGTTGTTTGATTCAGTTTTCGTTGGGCTGTGAAATTTATCCATTTTACTGGAATTGCTTGTTAAGTAGCGTTGGTTATTGCCAGATCGTTGCAGACTCTGATCATAACTTTTGCAAACGCATGTTCTTCGGACTACTTCTTCAAGTACGTAAGTGTTGTCTGAAAACATAGCTGATGAATCCGTACGAACTTACCCATGGCTCACTGATTATTCAGTTGTAACCTAAATGCTGCGACTTTATCGTTCACCACACACTACACTCAACGTATATCACTGAGTACCACGATGACGTGCAATAAAACTGCTTCTTGATGTTAGTCCCCCTTCGGTTGAATAGTTTTCATTATTCGGATCACATGGCATCCGTATGTACTCTTTCTGACCTCAACTCACCATCCATCTGTGATGGATAAAACGAAGTTAGACAGAATTCCTAAGTCGTCCCTTTTGAGGCAAAAGTTTCACCGCTCAGACGATGTTGACGTTATCACCTAGCTAGTCACGTTCAGAAAATCTGAGTGACGATAACAATAAAAGAAATGCCCTGTTTACATAAGCTGGTTTTCAGTCTTACTATCCTCTGAAAGCATTTCAAAAGTAATATATTACGACCTCAGGAAATACTGTTTACAAATGAAGATTTAAGAACTGGAGGATCATCACCTTCTAGTGTGTACTGTTTTGCTGTGCCCACCTAAGATATTATGCTCAGTCAACTCTTCTTGGACGAATTGTCGTTGTTAGTTTCAAAATAATCGATACTTTTATGCGGACTTGCCGTCTCTATTCGACCAATCGACCTTGACCTTGAAAGCACGCACGAATGCTGGTGTGCTTCAGTCATTCGGGTGAATGACCGTTAGCAGTACTCAACAGTGTGTACTCGCTCATACTATGTGCATGAGTAGTCCCAAAGTTTAGATGTTGAAGCAGCTATTCATGTTGAATCACACGCTGAAACTGAAGTTAAACAGGGGGCTAAGTATTTGTCGACCTTTCAACCAGGCTTAGTTGATAAAAAACTTGGCTGCTTTTAAGATCATATACTTGTGGACTTGTAGTGTGGGGTTTTTTGACTGAAGAGCATTCCACCAGTTAATCGGATGGTCTCTGACCTGGTTTAGTGCATGGTGGATTAACTCTCATTTTATCCAGAGCATCACCTGTCCCTACGTTTTCTCACACAATGCGCTCTTGAATCAGGTGCATTTCAAATGGCAATGCACCTTGGGGAGATGGCACTCGTCTGTGTACATCAAACAGTCATTCGTTCTTCCACACCGTAGATGTGTAATGATGGCGAAGTCGTTATTATCCATATGCTGTACTTATGCAAATACGCCAATCATCATCATCATCGCTGTCAGCTGTAAGAACTGCGTACTCGTCGTACAGTGGTTGTAGCTGCCACAGTTTCGTTCACCGATGATTCGGGGGAGGGTCGCGCATTGCAGGCGCGAGCTGGTAAGTGGGTGCATAAATCCAGCACTGTCAGTGGGCTGTCAAGTGGGGGGGGGGTGGGAAAAGGAGTTATGCATTGAAGGCAATAG
>NW_008751752.1:167184-185544 GCF_000715545.1 Opisthorchis viverrini | reverse complement strand
GACGTACTTCAGAATTGCTGATCCGGTGTTCCCACCAGATTCGGGCAATGCTCCGAAGACATCGATGGTCAAACACTGAAAGTCTTTTGACGTCCTCGGCGCGCAGCGGCCAGGTTTCTGATCCACATAGTAATATGGAGCGCACCGCAACATTGTGAACTCGATCCTTGACAGAGAAGCTGATGTCACGCCTACGCCACAGGTGACGTAGGTTAGCAAAAGCTGCTCTGGCCTTCCCGATCCGGATGGAAGTATCATCTTTCGCCAAGAACCTAGTACTTGGCTATCGAATGGTTTTTTGAGTAGGTGCCAACCCCCCCGGGCCTCATTTTTGGAGATGCTGGCAGTGTGCAAACGAGCTGAAACAGTCTTTCTTCCCTATCGAGCCCGCACAAACCAGTATTTACGTTTATGTTGTGTCTTACAGCCAATGCTCAAACTTGATGACTAGCGAAGGTGACTGAAAGTCTGAGTACTGTGGCACGGTGGATGAAGCTTGAGGTGTTACTTCTAATTAGTTCGGTCGTCACACAACAGGCTTCTGAGACCCACCCAGAGTTTGTCTGGGAAACTTACACACAGGCAATAAATTATGATCCGTCATTCTGCGGCATACCACACTGCTTCTGTTTTCAATGTGCAGAAAGCACTTCATGGATGGTCGGGAGATTCAGAAATGTAGATTCTTAATTTCATTTGGCATTCAGAGTCGGTCAGATCGATCAGTCGTAGACGTTTTCGTCTGTGATAGCTCGAGTTCCTCCAGTTTGCGCGGATGAAGTCTGACTTTTTGAGTTCATATCCAGACACCGCCAAGGATACGCACTGCTTATAAGAGCTTCTTCCGTGGTTTTACAATATGGTATGAACAAAGTCAAATAATTGCACCAGTAATGAGAACATACCATTCGAACGAGAATGTTGTGGGTACTGATAAAGTCAGGCCGTCTCGAAAAGTTATCGTTGTGCTGTAAAAGTTCATAAGGCCAGAACAAATATTAGTCCGTCACTCACTCACTCACTCACTCACTCACTCACACGATGAAACAGGACTTGACCATATTGACAATGGAGACAAATTCATTTAAGTATAGGTGGAAACGAAATTCTCTGCTGGTGGTTGGATGAACCACGGTGGGTTTAACCGCTATACAGGGATCGTCTGTAGTCAGGGGTTTCGAGAGGACAGTCCTGGTTAGCTTGTGTGAGTTTTCGGTCTGTTAACATCAGAACCACCATCGCGCCCATGTAGTTTCAGTGTGGAACATCGAACTATAGTGGTTCTGACAGATCACGAGAGCATCGGATGGTGGCTTCTGTTGGTCTATGTGGTAATCTGGAGTAAGAAAACATTATTCCAACCGCAAGAGCCCTGTGTAAGTTATCGTGTGACAAGCCATGGGAATCGCTGTACATCCATTGCAAAGACGTGGGAGAAGACGGTGATGACTTGATTATGAATGTGTCTAACGGGAAAAATCACCTTTGAGATAGCCTTATTGCTTTTCGAAGGAAGTAGTCACTTTGACTACTTCCAGTGGCATCCTACTGGTTAATATCAAGCAGAATTAAAGACAGCGGGATACATACACTCATCTTCAAATTAAGTTGGAGTCGACAGGAAACTCAACTGTGTACCAGCTGAATCTCTCATCCATGGTATCCGAAGTGATTCATCTTACAAGGTGTCGAGCAGGTGAACAACACGAAGTCGGGACTTCGGGAGCCCAATTTCAGAGTGCACACGTGGTTTAACATCTCCCTAGGTTGGTTGCCCGTCCGAACCCCCCGCGAAGCTCACATCAAGTGGGTAAGAGATGTAGGACTGTGAATTCTTTCCTTATTGTTTGTCACGTATATGATCAGTCCACGGTTAATCGGGATCAGTCAGTTTCACGGTCTAAAGTATTCCGCCCCGGAGTTAACAGCTTCTTATGCTATCATTTGTAATGTCACATATAACTGGTTTTGCTCTGTTTCCACGCAAACCACAAGTTTCGCTTACGTAAGTCAATTTTGTTAGTAGTAACCTCTTATACTACGACCGGTTAACATGGATGCATTCCCACAAGCCCACTTCTGAAAGACATGCTCCGAGGCGTCGCAACCCAAAGGACCAGACACTTAATCGATTACCCACTCAGTGGCTACGATAAAGCGGCTGAAGTTTACCACACACACACACAGATTAATCCCCAAATATTTCGTGTAAGAGGGCCTTGGGCTGGCTCCCCATTAAAAAAACGACGTAGGTGCCCACTAGTGAAAACATCCCGGGTTGGAAAATAGGAACATTTAGAAGGGAGGTAGCGTTCGACAAAAGGGAGTATAACCAAAAAACTCGCGGAAATTAACAAACTAACCGACACCAAGTGTAAGTGATGTTGTGGACGACAGTCTCCTTAATGCCTTCTTATTACCGTGCCCCCCCTCCGGTCTGGATAGCCGCCCGATCGCCTGGTGCACTTGGCCAAACCAGGAAATGTCAATGAACGTGCGAACCGGCTGATCTATTGATCACTGTCGCGTACAGGCGGGTCAAAAAAGTGATACTAAGACTACGACTCATTTGTCAAGGGCGAGTGAATAACAACCAATGAAATCTGTCTCAACGAAAACGGTTATTCCATTGGCTGTTATATAGTCCCGTTACGTTCGGAGCTGGTTCTCCTAATGAGTGATCAGGCACAGACAATCATATGCTAGAGAACCTCTGCTTCCCGGACCCGGAAAGACCCTCATATCATCAAAAAAAAAATCACTTTGTGCAATAAGCCCTGTATTCCTAATCGATGTTACGTAATAAATGTTCACTTTTGCAAACTTTTGATCCCACGACTGTTTTCGATTCCCGGTCAGTGACCCATTGGTTGTTTGATGTAGGCCCCATCACCAATGAGAGCCTAACGTTACTGATTCCCCATCAATAACTGACTGTAGTGACCGTTTATTCGTCCACTGTTTAAACCCGTACATTGGTCGTTATCGATCCGGAACCCTTAGGATGAGTGATGTGAAGCGATACCGTTTCAGACCATCCCACCTTTCATTTTCTTATCAAATGCTTCCCCATAAAATCGTGAATTTCCTTTAAGGACAGAGTCAAACCCAACAGTTCCTTAGTCAGCAACTCTACTATCCCTTTCCACTTTGCGTTTCAAAAATCACTTGTGCAATAAGCCCTGTATTCCTAATCGATGTTACGTAATAAATGTTCACTTTTGCAAACTTTTGATCCCACGACTGTTTTCGATTCCCGGTCAGTGACCCATTGGTTGTTTGATGTAGGCCCCATCACCAATGAGAGCCTAACGTTACTGATTCCCCATCAATAACTGACTGTAGTGACCGTTTATTCGTCCACTGTTTAAACCCGTACATTGGTCGTTATCGATCCGGAACCCTTAGGATGAGTGATGTGAAGCGATACCGTTTCAGACCATCCCACCTTTCATTTTCTTATCAAATGCTTCCCCATAAAATCGTGAATTTCCTTTAAGGACAGAGTCAAACCCAACAGTTCCTTAGTCAGCAACTCTACTATCCCTTTCCACTTTGCGTTTCAGCACCAAGTGCGGACAATCTTCGTGAGCGGTCTTCCCCTGGATGCCAAACCCCGGGAGTTATATCTTCTTTTTCGAGGCTTCAAGGTAGGTTCTCGTGGAGTCACACGCACGCACGCACGCACCTTGTTTGGTACGCAGTGCGAAACAGGCAGTCACCGTAGCCGTTAAGAATGGCCAGTTCATCATTTCCAACTTTTTCGCTTGCTGAATAAGGACATCTAAGCTATCAAACATCGGCCCAGATCTTTGGATGTTTCCGCTTATTTTCTTTTGCTTTCTTTTATTGTTCCTTGATAGCGGTGTTAGCCTGAAGACACATTCATCGTAGATGTTTGCTTCCTGTTTGTTTTTTTTCTCTCCGTATTGCTCTTGTTATCCGTACAATCATCTGACCTACATTTGCCGCAACTTCGCTTGTCCATTACAAGCTGGTGCCAGAAAAACAAGACACGTGATCGCGATAGTCACACAAATCGATAATTTGCGACCAGTGTTAGAAAAAACGACTGATGAGAGCTTTGACAAGAAAAAATAGAGTTGGTAAAACCCCAGTATTATCTTATTTGAGATCACCTCAATTTTTCTCATCCATCACTAATCCATCGTGCCTATAAGGAATTCTGATATGGACATATTTTTATCAAACTCGGATTCAATACTACTTGTCAGTTTGAGAGTCACTCGGCTGTTTTCTATCCGGCCAAATGCATCAGGTGGTGAGAAGTTGGTGTACAGATTGATCTTTTTCTGAAGCCTTGTATAGCGGAGCCTCTGACAGGCTTAGTGTAATCTCAGTACATGCACGTGACCCAACCTTTACGTTCAGTCTGCCTCAAACTTCATTTGAATTTGTCTGTAAAGGATCAATCACTGTACTATCTCAACAAGCGGTGTTTCAGCTGGTTTAGGGCGTATCTCAAACGCTCGCCTTTATCCTGGTTGCTATGTTGGCTTGAAGGGGGAAAACCATAAACAGACCTATTGTTCCCCTGCTAATAGGAAATAGACACCTGCCGGAGTAACTACACAGTTTCATGACTAAGTCTCATAAAACGGTCTTCTCCCACCTGGACAAGTAGGTAGCCAAGTTAACTCGTAGACGGTTTGCCTCATATTCCACATTCGAATACACATTCAAAGATAAGCTTAATGGAACAGGAATCTCGTACGGGGATGGAAGGTGATTTTGGGTTTAGGCAACGATTACATGCATCAGGAGGGGGGGGGGTCGATAATTTTAGGTTGAACGGAGTGAGTCACATGACTCCCGCCTAAAGATCATCCCATGGTTGGTGTCTTGATATCGGCTTTCGATTTTTGACAGAACCCCTTATTGGACCGTTTGACATTACAACTTCAGCACGTGAGGCAGCTTTTTCTGTCTGGTAGGCACCGTAGAACAGGATAACAGGACGCAGTAACCGTAGGGTAGTCGTAAAAGTTTAGCCTGAAAGATCCCACAGAAGCTTCCAATTGTTGAACCATTTTACTCTTTTCAGCATCAACAACCATGGGGCACCAAGTTAATCAGGGGCGAGATTTGAATATATGAGAGTAAGCACAGTCAACGTCTGAGCTTATCACTGCACTTTCCCTGCATCTCACGGGGACACCCTAATCCACACATTCGTGTTTGTGTAGTCCAGAAAATTTCTGCTGAACCCAAAAAAGCACTCATCGGGACAACATGGATACGTGGTTGAGATTCGGGCTAGAGCAAGGGTCTTCGTTGAATAGGACGGTTTGTGTGCCGAGCCGACTGGTGGTCCCTTCAGGATCTATTCCGCCACCGGCGCGATCGAATTTGCACGGCATCTTCCAGACTGCAACACAGACTGAGCATCCTACGCACCTCCAAAAAGTTCGTCCTAGGTAGGGTAATTTCATATAAGTCTTCGATTCCAACCGAGCCTCCCAGTCTATTTGATGACAGATGAGAAGAGGATTTTCGTCTTTTCTAGAAGATTTTTCAATATTGCTCGTAAGTGCACTTGTGAGATTGGGGACTGCGGCTACCTCACTCAGTTCAGTGAGAGAGAGAGGGAGAGAAAGAAAGCCGTATACTCTAACCCGTTAATATATTCACCATATTGTTGCGTGACTTAGGACCACAGGTATCCATTGTGTGTGAAACGGCTCTGAGCGGAGCACAATACAGCTCGGTGTAGATCCTGACGCAATTATACTGCTACTCACAGTTAGCTAGTAGTTTCGTTGCAATCACACTTGCGCTAGTTATTTCCAGGGAAATTACTAGCTGCCCATCATGGGGCTTCACTTTTGTCTTTGGTTGTTCATAAGCAGTGAGCAAGTGATTTCGGCTGCGCAGTGATCACAAGACTGCGCCACAAAATCAATGTCTTGAAATGTACACGGTCGGATTAAGTCCTAGGATGATCGCTTACATTTTGAAAATGTTTTACCTCTCACTTGGCGAAATTCCGGTTCTTGCTTTAGCTCTGACAGAGTACACTTTGGACTCGACCGCTAATGCAAGACTGGAATGCAAAAGGTACAAAGAGCGCTATGCAATATAGGTCAAGTGAAAAGTATCGCTTACTATTGGACGAAACCTGGACACATTCCTCTACCAAACAGCTCTGGAGTATCATTACCTCACTGGCCCTGAACCAGGTGTCCTTGGGGCACGTGACCAGATACTCATTTCACATCCAGTTTTGAGGTTTTGGTGTACCGGTCCGTTTCCAATTGTCCGGTTTAAAAAGCAACCATAACTTAGATGTATCATGGCCGTACCAACGAAACAACAACCATACATTTGATGGCCGTGCACTGTTTACTCATGATAAGTATTGATCCAGCCAAACATCTTAGTTGAACTGGATATTGCGGATGAGAAACAAACGTTTTTTCAACATACGCAAAACCTTCGATCAGCCCCAGCCCTCTGGTCACTGGCTACATGATCACGTGTTCAACTGCCACAGCGCCACGTGACGCGATTAGGCGCACATATGGTCAGGTAACACGTAGCTTCCGTTGTTCTTTAATACAAGGAAGAATGACAAACAGGAATAAAAGTCCAACTGACAGTTCTGCATGATGGTGATAGTTTTGATGGGGCTCAGCTTGGACAGTAGTACGTATCCGTTTGTTCTAACAGTTTTTTGTAAGAATCCGCCCGACATTTGATAGTTCTGAAATTAATCGATATTTCCTTAATAAATAGGTTATATCAATGTATGGTTTAGTATTTAAAACTACTGTACCTCATAATTTTATCGATACAGGTGTGAATGGTTGCCCGGAATATAACCAACCTGGAGCATGAATTGGATCACTTGTTGCTAATCTGTTTTCCATCGTAGATCAGCAAATTCCGCATTCATAACAAGGCCGTTTCGGCTGACTAATTGGCACGCGAAGGTTAGAGTTGGTTTATCTATATTGACTTATTTTCAGTGAGTGGCTTCGCACTTTAAGTATGGACCGTGCTGTTCTTACCCCAATTCGAGACGAGTTTTCGGTTGATTGTCTTCTAAACCCAGACATACTTGCAGAGCAAGTATGCTGTATAGGCCACCTTCCAGAATGGAACATCATTGGTTGCCTTTTCAGAGTTTCTCACTAGAAGCTATCTCACTAAGTGTGCTGTTATCAATCAGTCGTTTATAGAGAGTACAGTGTTTCTGAAGGAACGCTACAAAGAACCTTCCCATATGGAAGGCCAAAAACTCCCTAGCCTATGCTTGAGTATTTTCACAACGAAGGGGGTGGCAAGTCCGATAAAACTTCGAATTGAAGTTTATTTCCAATCATCCAGTTCTCTTAGTCAGAGCTGAATGATAAGGTGGGGCGAGATGGCCCAATTGGTTGGAGCGTGAATTTACTGACCGAAAGGTCCGTGGTTCGAATCCGACCTCTGCCTCTCGACTCCGCCTGTCTAGGCTTGGACAACCTGGCAGTATCCCAGCCCTCGTGCTTCCTTTTGCTTTCTGCTTTTTCTTAGTCAGAGCCACTTATCAATCAAAAAGAAAGTAGTGTGAGCAGTTGTCGTAACAAGTATGCGTAGGCTGTATAGCAAAACTCTGCCATAGCAACAACCATTCTGATCGAACCCGCCTATCTCCCTTGTGAAGCGAGCGAACACCACTCAGTCACAAGGAGCGACCGCTAACTTCGATCAACTATGACCTGAAATCATCAAACCACACCGACCGTCTAATCACTTTTACTTCTTTATCGAGGACGTTTGACGTTTCTGAAATATGCGAAACTCGGGTTTCGCATGAGATCTAATTTGATCACAGTCCAGTGCGTTGTTCACTGGATTTGTCCCACTTGACTGCTGCATCTCAGTGATATCACTTATGGGGTCCAGTGACGCTTATTCGTCTGGTTTTTTGAAACAGTTTTCATGCTCCAACGGGGCCATTGTTGAGTTGAATGATCTTCACTAATCAGCTCAACATTATCAATCACCTGGTTGTACAAACTAGCAAGGCGTCCAGGTGTCTTTCTAAGCTGTCTCGATAAAACGATTAAGACGACTCTATAGAAATTGGTGGCAGTGCCAGTTGACTCGAGGGAAAGCAAGCTTGTCGTGAAGGGCTCCAGGGTTTTAATGCTTCAGGATGCCTATCAAGTCATCCATGGGAAAGTTTCAGGATGTCTCAACATGAAAAAGTTATAGTGTGCTCCTCTCACTAGTTGAAAGTTAAATCAAGGTTTTCCTGGGATGCCGAACCCTTACCAATTAATCGTACACTAATGAAAGAAAGAACTGTCTGTCTTGTGAATCTGTTAACCGTAGTAACATTTTGGGTCACAAGTGTAGAGAATTTAATCAACTGCCAATATTCTCTGAAACGGTTATTAACGGGAATCAGAGTTGTCCGCATACCAGGCAGTTTTTGGATTGCTCAGACATGTGCAAGTTTGTCCAGCTGTCTACAGTCCGCTTTAACAGCTGGTAGATGTTGGGGTGGATGACACGACTCATTGAAGTAGTGAAAAACGAAAGATTATCTTTGAACTCATTCTCAGATTTTGCGGTTTTTACAGTATCCTACGGTTTTCTACGTTATCCCACGTGATCACTCTTTTTGTCTGCTCTCTGTAACTGTTATTTAGTCGATCCCTTCATTTGACTAGATTAAGCAATCATCTTCAAGGCGTTCAGTGTTTGTTCCGAAACGTTTCCAAATATGAGAAGATAGGTGTTTGTTTCTGATGTTGCTTTTGAGTAAAACTCAATAGGTAGAACTTGGTGGGCAAACAAATTTTAACTGTGAGTCATAGAGTTCCAGGGGACACTTAAAACCAGGAACATTTTTTGAGACTTGACCCCACGGTAGGTGTATCGGTGGTTAAGGTCCGTAGTTCGAAACCAACCCGGCGGTCACGATTACCCCAGTGTAGGCTTGGGGGGCCTTGCAGTGCCTCGAGTGGCATGGCACAAAGGGCGTTACAACTAAGGAAGAGACAGGCGCTACTATATTCAAGTAACCGGCGCACACGGAACCCTGAGTTTCTTCGCACCTAAGTTTCCCGGGCCGACCGGATGACGAGGTCGACATCTATCATCAAATCTTTGGGCAGTTTCTACACAATTCCTACAGAAATCCGTCAATTGCTGACGGGATCTAAACGTGTTTGGTTTTATTTTCAAAAGTTTGGCTATGTCAGTCCATTTTCGGCCAGCCTCGCATGCGAAAAATATCATCACCAGTTTGAAACAGAGTAGTAGCGCTTGTTCGGAACGACTTCATCTCGTCAATACCTGTAAGAGGTGACTGAACGTATAACATAGAAAAGTATTGTTAAATCCGTTCCTAGAGTTTACAAGTTTACCAAGCTAACTTGATACACTACTCCAACACGTCCAACTCTCCACTGTTGTCGGACAATAAACAGTATTTCCCTGAGGAGATCAGCCTCCCCGCACAGATAGCGGCACAGTTACGTTCTTCGTCAGCCCGCGTTGCTGTGCAGCGGAGTGAGCAATGGTAGATTATATCCTTCAGATCGCATTGTTGTTTCATTGTCCTTCTCAAAGGTCTCAAGTCCATTTGGCTAACATACCCATTTAAACCGTTTTTCCTGCGCTCCCTACTCCGCTGTCATGGATTCGGACGTTCAGTGGTATACAAGGTCAGCGTTGCTGAGTAAACTCTGCCACTCCCCAACCCCGCTACACCCATACACATAGATACACAGACACACTATGCCTTGCACCCCACCCTCGATATTATACCACCTGGGCCTCGTTTCACATTTTTATTCATTCATTCGTCGGCTCTGAGTAACTAATGTTGCTTTGGATGTTCACACCGTCGTAAATAGGTGCCTACACAGACACACATCCACAGAGCAACACCCAGACACCACTAGTCTTGTCCTTCACCTACCCCCACCTCTTTCTACGTGTTAACGTACTTTTTACGTGTATTCTTTTGGCTATCTCTCTCTCTTGCCCGGAATCGCACCCAACGATCCAAAAGTGCACATTTTGATCATTTACACACCTGGGAAAGCCAGGTGTGTGCGTGCGTGTGTGTGTGTAAACTCAAGGTTACATGTGCCTTACCAGAATGTCGTCATCCGTCTTGATTGGTTTGAAGTGAACCATTTTGGTGACGTCACAGATTTCTCCGGGCAGTCTGTTCATACTCTGCTGACTGGGGTCATCCCCATACTATTGTAATGTTCTCCTTCGAGAAGCCTTGACAACGATATCAGTGCAAGACGCCTAATCTATGGGAAGAAACCGACAACATCGTAAGACGTTTGCATTTTGTATGGTGCGAGCGACCCCGATACTCAGTTCTGTGACTCAAACAAAATAGTTCGACGTTGTCCACAGACGCTTTTGACCCGAGCTATAACGGAGGAGTCACTAGCTGGACGTAAGTCACAGCGAAAACGTCAGGTATGTCCATTACTGAGCTGTCGTGAGTTGCTCCAGTCAATGCTCCCAGTTCGTTGTATTCAGCCCACGGTACAAATGTTGGCCGAGTTAAAGAAATCTTAGAGAAGGACACACTGATGTTGCGGGATAGTGTATCAACGGCTCTCATGTTCTTAGCCATTTAATGTGCGGAACCGATGGTATCTGGCTATTTTTGGTACCAGAAGCAGTTCATCCCTCGGTTCCAGTGATTTGTCTCCTGGATAAGCAACCGTCTCGGCGGCATTCCTTCTTGGAGAACTCGTCGCATGTCTCTAGGCATACTGTGTCGCCACAACCTCCGTGTTGTCCATAACTTTCCCAGTCTCGATGAATTAAGATTTCCACTTTCTGAACTGGTTCGTGTTCCACGTGGCCCGTAAACAAACGGTTGCTAGGCTACGGACGATCGATTATTATTTTGGCCGACATTAGCGTTGTCGCGTTTTGGAACCGTACGGCTCATCGATTCCGGTGACCTGAACACAACTTTGTACTATTGCTATCACAAATGAGAAAAACCAGAGAGTTTAACCGTGTTTCCGTTAAACGAAGCTTTCAGGACTAAGCAAGGAACTCTGATGTCGGAAATGAAGTAGAAAGCCGCGTTGATCTGCGGATAGGTATCAGACGACCTATAAACGGAAGATAGCCGGTTTGCCCGGGTATTATTTTATAGAAGGTATTCGCGAAAACGGTTATTTCATTCTGATGGTACTGGAAACGGTTAATTTGGTCATCTCTCCTATGGAGAAGCGTCCAGTTTGAGGAAGCACTTGATATTTCCCTAGGTTGTATCGCCGTGAGTAGGAGTGCTGTCTCATACCCCGTCCATCAGACAACCTTCCCTGCAACAAACCCCATAAAGTAGAGTAAAACGATCGCAAGAAATGGACTGTTTGTTCCTTGCCGCAACAGATATTATCATCACGATGTTCTCATAGCTTTTCTGATTACTACTCATACGCATTGAGATCGTGGCTTTGCTTTAATCTATTCCAGACGTTTAGGAACTTTCTCCTAAATGGCGGTCATGGTAATCTTCCTTCAATATTTCTTCCCCATAGCCGATAAACCTGGCTCTTTAGACATCCTGTCCTGTGCTAAAGATATTTACGGAATTCCGCTCAAAAGTAACCATACGAGGCACGTGGGCACGTGGACCAGTGTTTCAACTTTGTTTTACTTATCTAAATGATTCGGCACGGCACCAGTGAACACCACACCACTGTTTTACTTTGTTTTTAGACAGACAGTCCGAGAAGCTTCAAGTTTTTGGTGCATATCGTCCCCAGTTATTCCCACTCCCCTCGTGCTCCATCTTTGGTCTTCCTCATTAGGCACCAAGTTTGATATCCATTAGGAAAATCTCACTGGTTTTGGCACATCGATCGAAGCACCTCCGTGATCCCAACTCTATCGTGTTAGTTTACCCATCTGACTTTTGGTTCTCCCCTTTTTTCTCTGTTTCTCTCTCCATCCGAACCGTCTGTTCGTTACCAACCACATGCGCCACTCTCCGCACCAAACGTTTGTGGGAATTTGCGCCAACTTCCTGTTTGATGCGGGACTGGATCTTCGTTTGCACAATATTTTCTTGGGATGACTTGTCAAACTTCCGCAGGGTTATCAATCTTCAACGTTGAAACCGGCCGGTAAAAACGGAAAACCAACGGCTGTGAGTTCTACTCGTTATTGTATCACTGGTGTTATTGCCATTCGCACCTTGCCTAATCAGGTGACGTCAACACTACATCCACAAAAAGTTCCTCCGAAGAACGTGTGATCGTCCGTTTCAGAGAGGTGGCTGCCTTCAGCTGTAGGTGTTTGTTCTTTCCATACTAAGACCAGTATCAAAATCATTTCGTTGCATTCCGTGCATGACCCATGTGAAGCCATTCGGAGTAGCAATCGGCTGAATGCGTACTTCGCTCCACAAACCATAACAACAGACTTTCATTTTGGAAAGCACACTTCTTGGTTACTGATCCGACCCATCATCTTCAGGTAGCCATTGACTAACGTTTATGAGTATCCTCCTTGCTCTAAGTGATTAGTTTTCCAAGCAAGTACACATCAAAAAGCACTTTTGGCTCAATATACTGTATTTTATCGATTTCATACCTTGTGAGACCCTCAGGGCATATGGTATGCTGTGTCAGTTCTTAAACTTTTGTGAAACAAGGGGTAAGGGGTCAGTTTGCAAACATATTGATGCCGAAGACTGTTCAATCAAAAATTTTTATCTATATAGGTAGGAAAATGGCTTATCCCTCCAATTAGGCTCATTTCATTGCAAACTTTCTGCAAATGGTCTGTTTGGCACTTGCCGCTCCTCTTGGCACAAAATTCAAAAGAATAACTGACATACCAAACTTCTGGTTGTACTCGCAAGTACTATCTGGTGCTTTTTTCTCAAGACATTACGGATGGACTCTGTTTGTCACACTGCTAAGCTAAGTACTCTTGTATCGATTGAACGATACTCGGTTCTGTCCTAATCCCTTCCGACTTTTATTGGTCTGGTCACTGAAGCCAACACGCACCGGTTATTAGTAGTACGTTGAGATTTTGGAATTTCTCATCAAAAGTGTGGTCCCGAAATCAGTCTATGCCAGAAAGTGTCAAGAGGCAGTATGCAGCTGTTTTAGCCTTAGTGAGAATCATTGGCAGCGCACATCTCAATAATCGAAATCTTTTGGCTAGAAGGTGAAGACTAAACCGTTCGGTGACCAGCGGTTGATCAACAGTGGGATTAGCTCGTACTTAGCACGGTAGGTACAATATCAGCTAAGAAAAAAGTCATGCCAAAAAAGAAGGATAAACCACAAGATGAGTGAACTTTCTCTCTGAGAAATTGTCACGAGCCTACATGATGTGATGGCACTCTGTCCAATCTAAGTGCGAGTTAATCACACCGCTGATTAGCTGCTGGTGGCGCAATGGTTTAAACCCTCAGCTCCTACTCAACTGCTCGGTATGATTCAATAGTCTGAACTACTGTCAGGAGGGGTTTTCGAACCGCAATGCACGGAGTTAAGCGTGTGCTTTTCCTGTAACAGTAACTCGAACCATCGGATACCGTCTGCGATTAGTAACCGTCCTCAGAACTCCCCACATCCTGTGTAGTAAACCACATTGATGAGACAGCTATCTACCAGTGTAAAGTGTACTATTTGCCTGACTATCGGCGAACGTGGGTTCGGCAGGAACTTTATTCGATCGCCAAATCCTATGGATTAGCCCGTACTTAGCATGGTAGGTACAATATCAGCTAAGAAAAAAGTCATGCCAAAAAAGAAGGATAAACCACAAGATGAGTGAACTTTCTCTCTGAGAAATTGTCACGAGCCTACATGATGTGATGGCACTCTGTCCAATCTAAGTGCGAGTTAATCACACCGCTGATTAGCTGCTGGTGGCGCAATGGTTTAAACCCTCAGCTCCTACTCAACTGCTCGGTATGATTCAATAGTCTGAAATACTGTCAGAAGGGGTTTTCGAACCGCAATGCACGGAGTGTGCGTGTGCTTTCCCTGTGACAGTAACTCAAACCATCGGATACCGTTTGCGATTTGTAACCGTCCTCAGAACTCCCCACATCCTGCTACTGTCAGGAGGGGTTTTCGAACCGCAATGCACGGAGTTAAGCGTGTGCTTTTCCTGTAACAGTAACTCGAACCATCGGATACCGTCTGCGATTAGTAACCGTCCTCAGAACTCCCCACATCCTGTGTAGTAAACCACATTGATGAGACAGCTATCTACCAGTGTAAAGTGTACTATTTGCCTGACTATCGGCGAACCTGGGTTCGGCAGGAACTTTATTCGATCGCCAAATCCTATGGTCTGGTTTGAATAGACGGATGTTGTCATGCAACACAACCGCTCATTGACGAAATCGGTACACCTCTCCATTCTTCGGCAATACTGCAATTTCCCACTTGGTTTTGAAATGAAGATGATACCTGAATACTCGTGGCTAGTCGCGAGTTGTGTGATTGTACTGGACTGCTCGGAAACTCGATCAGCACAGCCAAAACCATTGCGGGCGTGTTGTTCCACAACTGGTGGGAAGCAACATAAATCGCCGAAACGTGGACTTTTTCAAGTGTTCAGCTGGAATGAACCAGGGGTGTTCGTCGTGCACCAATAGAATCGTAATAACGCAGTTCAAACTCTGACACGGTCGAGAATGTTACTTGCTGACTAGCTTCAAAAAGGCAATTTTGGTACCTGTCCCGTTCAGCGATTGCTACTTTACTAGTCTCAAGGATAAGGCTTGCTCAGTATTGTTGAGCGGTGCCACGTTTACGCACAGAATTTACATCCTCAATGCCGATTTTGGTCTAGTCTGTCCTCTATTGGTCGAGCGCAGGACGTCTTGTGATATAGTTTAAGTACTGAAAGGAAAAAAACTAGACTTGAAGGTAGAAAGGGATTTGACTGGGGTGGTTGCGAGATACCTTTCCCAACGAGATCCATCGGTGTTCAGCATGTCATATTACGTCGTGGGAGCTCTCTGAAGTCGCTTGAAGTCCAGACATGCTAGTAACTGCTCAGAGTGCTATCAACGATTGCTTTAGATGGATCGTATGTGTTATCTAGAAGAAATGGAGATGCCCATCTGAATTAGATGAGTACGATTTACTCAGAGACATCTTGGAGAAAAGACTCCGATCGGTGAAGACGCGTCCACTGCGTCATCTATGAATACGATGCCTGGGCACGGTAATCCGTCCAAAGGAGTCCACTACTAAAAACTGGGAGGTGTTTCTCTCCGGAGAGATCGCAACCTCAGTAACGGGTACCGGCTATCCAGGATAGCGAGTGTTCTTCAGAGGAGTGCTCTTTGGGTTCATTACACTGGGTGATTGGGCACATGGAAGTCGCTTTTAAGAAGACCCTGTACCCATATTTTTCAGATGGTCTCTCACATCGATGGACGATGCCAATTGATGATACTGTACACAGGTCTGTGACAGTTTTTCTAAGGCAGCTAAGCCTATTCTAGTGAAATTTCTCCTCTTTCGGAGAGGATCGCTCATCAACAATCATAGCAAGTAGTCCGACTCATTGGCTAAAACCCGCCCCTCCTTTGCGCTTTGAATCGATCGGCCTGCAGCGCACGTGGGTTGACCAAGTATCTTGGGCGTTTCCAGCCCACTGAAACTAAGCACGGTTCTGATTGTTGGACATGCGTATAATGCCCGCCCTAGACAGCTAAAATGCGATTTCGGATATACAGTTTTTTGGTACTACCCCTAAGTTGTGTCGTGTCAGGTCGAATTCATCGGATTCATAAAACGAAATCCAACGGTATGCATCCCCATTGAGGAGGGAAGACACTTTGGTGATGGGTGAGCAGTTACACCAAATGGGGTATAAGACCAATGAACGGGACCAAAGTTTGATGCCCACAAGTTTGTAGGGTCGACTTTGTTCCGAAAACATGGGATTGTCACACATAGTGTCGAACAGCAGACACAATCAGGTCAGAGGTTGGTCGTGTTCGTGATCTGCGATCAGTGAATTTCATCTCGGGCAGGTTGAATTCATAACGGAGGGTCGTAGGATTCCTGAGTCCACTTGAACTCAAGTGTTGTAACATGTCCCAACCGATGAAAACTAAAAAAACTTGTCACTATGTGAATTTATGCACTCTGAAGCGACAGAAAAACAGTTTTTGCTTGACTTCCAACATTCTGTGCCCGTTATTCATCGGCTAAAATGAGAGTAAACCAGGAGGGTTGATACAAATAATTTTTTTTGTTTTCACCTTGGTTCAACTTGGGTTGAACCATCTGTCCTTCTTGCTGTCCGATTGGTCCTTGGTCACTGACCCTGGAGATTGTCCTTTAACTATTGTCTCAAGAGTAGCTAGTACGAGTTTGTGATAATAACCGCTATAAAGAACGAGTGATTCTGTGCACCGTTAAGTGTGGAATCAGCTACCTGTTTTGAGTGTACTCGAAGCCGCATGGACGGGTTCACTGGGTCACGATCCTACTACTGTCACAGCCGAGGGTTCCGACGGCTGTCTGTGTCTCAGATGGACCACGACGGTATCTGAGGCCTAGACACCAACGGTGTAGACACGATGGCATAGTATAGCACGTGTGTGTGTGTGTGTACTTTAGGGAACAAAGATTTAGATTTAGATTTATTACTGAAACAGAGGGTCGGTATTTGTCGATGTTATGTCCTGATTTGCGTTCCCGTATTTTTATTTTAAAGCCCGTGGGATTCGTTACCTTCGATTCACGTGAACAAGCGGAAGATGCTATGCGTAAGCTTCAGGTAAGCTCTGGAACATACTGATGTATGGAGTTGCAGAGTTTTTTTCCACGTTGATTTCCAATCTGAGGGATTGGGAAAATACTGAACCGGGGAGGCTCAGTGTTGACACCAAGTTTTGTGGAGTGTCTTGGAAGGCTGTGCAATTAACAGCTTTGTCAGGTAAAGCGAATCAACAGTAGGGAATTGGCTCGGTAATTCTAGAATTTCTTGGAGATCCGATCAAAAGTTTGTGTTGTGTTCGCAAACTCAAGTGAGCCCCAGTTGGATTCGACAGGTGGTCCCTTGTGATCTGTTGTTACGAGATGACGGCAATGGTTTCCAGCAAACAAATAACACGTCTAATGCTGATTGGTTGACTGGGTTTTGAGCTGTATGCGCACCCAATGTCGTCGGTTGACTAACACAGATATCGTCCGAAAGGTCCACAAAGTGCACAGAATGTGTACTTTTTACCGACAACATAAAGTCCGCTACTCAAGTTACTTTCCTTGCCTCCTTTCATTTTGTTCAATAGCTACAGACACTATACAAACACGGGAGTATTGTCCGGGTCTGTTATCCACGTTTATGGTAGTTTAATATTGGTTCACGTTTCTGTTTGTCAGTCTCTCTTCTCCAAACTCACGTTGATTCTTTTGACCTGTTCAGGGTGTAAAGTTCGATCCGGAGGGGAATCAACTCATGCGGCTTGAATTTGCTCGAACCAACACGAAAGTGACGAAACCGAAATTTATTTCGGCCGGTGGAGTCCCCTTTGGTGGCCTCAGTCCCACTGCCAATGCGCTACAGGCGGGCTTGGGACAACACACCATTACCGGTTGTCCCGCTAGTTTGGTCGCCGCAGGTGGTCTTCCAGCACTTTTCACGGGACTTCAGCCGTCCATTCTCTCACAGTTAGCCAACGCCGGTGGGACTGGTCCTTGTAAGTCGTTCATTCAGAGGCTAAGTAGCTTCCACTGTTTTAAGCGTTGATTTCACGATGAACACAGGTCACACATGAAGTCTTTCGTGGGTTCTTCCAAACATGGTTTTGACCCTGCTAGCCAAATTTTCTTCCCTCATACACTACACATTCTACTTTGGTTGAAGAGTTACCAGTTTAGGTTACCTAACGGACTGATATGAGTAGTATGAATTTTTTCTGTTGAATCAAATTTTTCCAACAGAGTAATCGGCTTAAAGTCTGAAGAGTTTTTTTTAACTCCAGTTTTAAAATTATTATTATTCAATGAAGTTTTTCTCGCCTTAAAAAACCGAGAAGCTGCTGCATTCTTGCTAGATTTATCGCTGGTGAGTATGTTACCATTTTCTACGGTGATTTGGAACTTCGATGATTACTGGCTGGTTGAGTAACATCTCCTCAAGGTGAGGTTTTTGCGGGTCTCCATAGAGGACCAACAATGAACCACTGTCTGTTCATTCCGAAGGGAGACCCCCAAGAACGTTTGATTTTGGAGTTTTAGGTTTCCTAAAGTCTCTAAGAATCACCTGGTTTAGGTATCACAAGGAATTCATGGGACCGTTGCTGGTAAGGAAAAAATATATATATATATATATATATGTATATATAACAGCCTTCTAATA